>NC_089747.1:21122500-21152500 GCF_040412425.1 Macrobrachium rosenbergii
CTGCATCCTCCCACGGTAATACCGTATGGAATATTTAGTCAGTTCCACAGCGTCTTCCTTCTTTTCTGTCACGGGTGAGTGGTGGCTATTGTTTTTGTTCCCGCCGGCGCTGTCGTTTGCCTTGCTTGTCTTTGCCCGGGAATGTCGTTGTTTTGGGGACTTCACCAGTAAGTGGTGGATCCCTCGGGAGAAGTATGGATGCCGGGGGGAGCTTCCCGGGGGAAGGATGCAGATGAAGAAGAAATGGGAAAGGTAAAGAAAGAGGAAAGGAGAGCGGAGGAGGGAAATGGGAGATAAGAGTGCAAGACAGCAGCTGGGTTATGGGCAGAACGATTTCCACGAGAAAAGCACGTGACAAAACAAGTAGGAAATGGAAGAAGAATTAAATAAATGACTCGGTAAAAATGAAAGACAATATACGGATGCATCTCTTTAGCCTGAAGAAAAACAACTTTAGTATGAGGGAGGAATGAGTGACTATTCAAATAGAGAAAATGAATGTAAAAAAGAAAGGGGGGTTTAAACGAATCTGAAGGACGAACAATAACTCGAAGTTTTCTTACATAAAAAGCTGATATAGTTGATAATTAACCCTATAATATACAAAAAGGAAATTTAATATGAAAAGAAAATCCATGGAAATGGTGGGTATACTAAAAAAAAAAAAAACAAGTCAAAGAGTAAATACACAAGTTACAATCCTATGACACAGTAATATTAATGAACCTCTAGCAACTGAAGGCAATAATATTAAAGAAAAAATACTAAGATTTCGAGATATTTTTGTTAACCTCAAGAGAAACATTTATTCGTTTCAATCATCCCCATTACAAGCCATCCGAAAACACAGGAGGGTTAATCTCCGGAGAATTGCACAAACAATTTTAAATTTCCCTTTGGAATTACATATCAGGAGTTATATCAAATGGTTACCTAAGCTAATTAATGTTTATACCTCTAACGGAGACGTGCATTACAAGCACTTTGGCTTTAACATTCGACTATGTTACGAACGAAAGTAAAAGAAAATAATCAACGTATTTAGCACACCGATTAGTAGCTACTTTCCTTAATGGACATTTCACCCAAAGAGGGAGAGAGGTCTTATTGACAGTAATGTGAGTGAAATGTAATGGCAACATCAAACCTTTGTCATATTTCAAAAAGGTATTCTTTATACTTGGTAATGAAGAGTCCCTGCTTGCACTTCTAAATTCCGGAATGTGTAAACGAAGCTTTTGACGAAATCAGGGATCTAAGCACGAGGATCACTAGCCCCCATCAATATGAGAGAGAGAGAGAGAGAGAGAGAGAGAGAGAGAGAGAGCGCTTTGCATTTATACATTAACTTGCCATTTATAGGAACGTGTGCATAACTCGTGTGTGTGTGTGTGTGAGAGAGAGAGAGAGAGAGAGAGAGAGAGAGAGAGAGAGAGAGAGAGAGATCCAAAACTGCATTTTACCTAATCGAATGCGAGTTCGTGTAGTGTAAGTGATGATCAATAGTTCCGATCTGACAACGGTTCTGAAGATATTCCCGAAAAAATATATTCATTATGATCAATGAGAAATTAATTATGCATACGCATACCGGAAAGTAGCTAATTGATACTTAAACAAAGGTTACTGCTCAGAAACTATACACGGCCTATGTCACGCTAGTGGAGACTTTAAAGTAAACACTACAGGATTTAGATACAATACAATAGCACAGCCAAAGATACTTCTGGGTGAATAAAGGAAAATAAATGCTGAACAAGCCTCCTATGACATATCACATGAGTATCATAATCCTGCTTCGTTTACATGAATGCTGGTATGAGAAAGAAAACATTTTGAACCAATCAATGCGAGGGTTAACAGCATCGTAAGACCTGGTTGAGGATTTTCAGTCAAATAAGTGACAATTTAACACATGCCAATCAGAACAGCACTAAAATCTTAAAAAAAAAAAAAAAAAACTGTTGACCTAAGGAGTAGAAAAATTATCTCTCCACGAATCTTCGTATACGAGATGATATTAAAATTCAGAAGAATTTCTGGGTAGACACCGTGTATCTAATATACTGGGAACAAAGTAAATGTGATAAGTACCACTATCGCAGTGCGGTATTTTATTATTTTGAAATCTATTCTGATGCAATCAACGTGCCGACGATATGCCTTTCTAGGTACAAGATTCTCTGCGAATTCTGCCTGTTCACGCTTTAGAAACTGCATGCTGGAAACACGTTTCAGTGCCTCAAGATTTTGGAACCGACGCTACCACTGCTGACAGTACATAGTCTGCATCCCAGATCTGAAAAAAAGGATACCTAGTTTAACCAGACCACTGACCTGATTAACAGCTCTCCTAGGGCTGGCCCTAAGGATTAGATGTATTTTACGTGGCTAAGAATCAACTGGTTACCTAGCAACGGGACCTACAGCTTATTGTGGAATTCGAACCACATTATAACAAGAAATGAATTTCTATCACCAGAAATAAATTCCTCTAATTCTTCATTGGCCGGTCGGAGAGTCGAACGCTGGGCCAACAGCGTGCTAGCCGAGAGCTCTACCCACCCCCCAATGAAGAACTCTGCATCCCTGAATCAGGGACCTTAGCAAGCTGGGGACTTGCCTTTGTCTTACAATGTATTTAAACCTGGCGTAAACCAGGTTTTATTTCTTCGAATTCTCGACAATGATAGAAACACTCATCTATCAAATAGTCCCCAACTTCCTATAACAACCTCGAGAAGGGTAACTACTGCGCTTTTGGTGCACGTACTTTGCTTCTACCGCTTGGTCAAAATGAATACAGCCAAACAATTTTGCGAAACAATGCGTTACTTAGACAAATTTTCAAAGTAAACCTGAGATACCGAAATATGGGCAAAGCTTTAAACACCCTCTTATAAGATACAGTGACGAATCTTAACATTCTTCAAGGCCAAAAAACTGTCTGAAAAAAAACCTTGAGTCAAACTTCAGGCTCTCTGGTTATCGAAAAACAATAAAGAATGCTTAAAAAGCTGAAAAAAATAGAGGTAGAGGGTCTACAACAAAAAACGGACATTTTCTAATTTCAACTCAATGAACTATTTTCATTTTTATTACTCATTTTTAATTGGCCACAAACTTTAACCGGTCAACATTTTCAGTTTTTCACTAACGACTAGCCACAATACATTTTCCGGAGATCATTTTTCGACATAAAAAAAAATTAAAGTAATATGGTGTTCTGAAAATACTAATATTCTCAACACCGATAATTGCTTACAGGGATAGGTACCTTTACTAAAAGGCTCTTCACCTTCAAAAGTTACAAAGGAAATCCTTTTTTTGGGGGGTGGGGGGGTGGGGGGCTTAATCCATGTATCCCAGCTAACTTGAAAGTGATTCCCTAACCCCCTCCCCACAAATTATCAATTAGCGAGCAATTCACGATGGACAATTATTCGAGAATTGGAAATAAAAAAATTATTTCCCTTAAAGTAAAAAGTATCCTTACTAAGTTTGAGGTTATAGTGTGTTTTATTCAAGTTATTTTCTAGGAGTGTGAACTATGATCTCAAACAGGCTTTTATTATTTACTCAAGCAACGGTAGAATGTCCTACAAAATTCAAATTCATATCAACTGTTTGACTGGCATCCTTAGAATCAATATGTATACATTCTGGTCATGTACAGACCAGAACCCATACATACGCAGCTAAGGCAGTGTTACATAAAAAATGTGTGATCAGACATTAATTAGAAAATACTAACTAGGCACGGATAAAAACAAAAGCAGCATATCCTAAACTGTTAGTGAATCAATGGCAACAAAAGCTGCGGAGTCCTTTTCTTCAGGCAATGCGAATCTTGAAGTAAAAAATTATTTTAAGTTCCTTGATGTATCTACACACCAGTTACCCAAACGAAGTAGCGATACGTGAAGATTTATTTCCGAGCCCATTATTGGTAAGGTTACAGTTTGTAGACTTCAAGACAAAAACAAGTCTTCCTTAAACTTGCTCAGATCCTTGATACTTCAGTTCTCAAGCTAAACACTGGCCTTAGATGCAGACTGTATTGTTAGGAAATGGCAGCGTTAAGTTTAAACAAGTAAAAAATGCGCCGGAGTTTCTTCTGCGCAATCGAGTTTCTGTACAGCGTATAATCAAGGCCACTGAGAATGGATCTATCTTTCGGTGATCTCGGTAAAATGCTGTATGAGCCGCGGCCCATGAAACTTTAACCACGACTTGGTGGTGGCCTGTCCTATATCGTTGTCAGAGGCACGATTATGGCTAACTTTAACCTTAAGTAAAAAAAAAAATACTGAGGCTAGATGGCTGCAATTTGGTATGTTTGATGATTGGAGGGTGGATGATCAACATAGCACTTTGCAGCCCTCTAGCCTCAGTAGTTTCTAAGATCTGAGGGCAGACAGAAAAAGCGCGGACAGACAGACAAAGCCGGCACAATAGTTTTCTTTTACAGAAAACTAACAAAAGGCTTTGAAACATCCCTCTAGTACGCAGTTTATTAACAGAGGGTATACAGATCTCATTTGCTATGAAGCTAGTAACATATTGGTAGCAAATTTTCTTACATGTACCGATCTTGATTTCCTAGAAACAATAGTTTAACCTCTGCACTTGGAATGAGAAGTCTCCCTCCTGAGTCTTTAACCTCTGCACTTGGAATGAGAAGTCTCCCTCCTGAGTCTAAGTGTTATTGATTACCACAGATCTCCCTAACCTGATAACACAAAAAACATGACATAATCTTTAAATTCAAAAGGTTTAAGCCCTAGGGTTGTAATCCCACCCTCTAGTAATACGAATTTCCTTTGGATCACAGTTCTGCGTAGTTTGATTTCTCAGTATGGTGGCTAATGTTATATGGAATCATTAGACTTTATGCATCATGGGATGGACGTTTACTTATCTCTGTTTTTAGCAAAGCAGCTGCCAGTCTGTTAGCAGATCTCCAGCGCTCTGATTTTAGACCACTGGAATGCGAAATCTTGCCACAAAAATGTAAGTTCCAAGGTACATTAGTTTCAATTATGACAGAAATAGAGTAAATCAAAATCTGCTGATGTAGTGGTGGCCAAGGGGGATAATTTTCAAAATCAGTAACTTACAGATACTTAGGGCGGTAAACCTGTAAATGAAAGTCCAAGTTACTGGCCACAAACGTCGGTTAATGGATCTGTATTAATGGCGCAGCAATGGCCATGAAAGTGATGTTTCTAAATTAAAAAGACTTTCTACTTCGGAAATGACAGGTCCCTTAAGAGCAAGCACACCGACGCATGTGGATATTATAGCAAAATACTGAGGCACTTCAGTATATCAGTTAAAAGACGTCAAGTTAGAAATGACATATTGAAGAAACTTTCAGAAAAATGGATTATCATGGCCTTAGATGAGGACCAGAAAAGGACATTACGTATCATGTCTACCACACGAACTTTACCTCACCTTAACTAGTCTCCGGACTAACGTGACTTCCAATTAGCTACTAGAGCTTGGCATCCGAGCACACAGATAATTAGTGGATGTGTCCATAAAATTATAATCAACTCTCTGAGACGCAAGTCCAGTTCTTCCCTGCCACAGTTAATTTTTTCAAGTCATCGACAATCTGCATGAAAAACTGAGAGTCAAAACAAACAGTGGCCAGGTTGAATAAGATCTGGATACGAAAGCATTAGTCTAGGGCTATCTGTATGGCTATACAAATATGATTCATGTTATGGCAATGGAAAAATATACCTAAACGATGCTGTCGAGCTGAGAATAAATCTAGAAGAATATTAGGTGTCCACACAAAAACTAAATTGGGATAAGACCGATATCGAGGCAAAACACATGCATTATTAAAAAAAAGACGAAAGAAATAGAGACAGTTCTCTAATATGTTTAGTCTTATCAAAAGGAAAATGTTTCTAATGACTTTGCACAATTCTGTCTTAAATCGCCTAGTAAAAAGAGCCGAGTTCAATCCCCACCGTGGGGTGAAATGGGGGGGGGGTTGATCATTTAGGCCGAGTCCCTCAAAAATACATCGTGGTTCAGTAAAGACTTAGTAATTAGTCGATTGTGGAGGATTGCAGGTATTTACAGTGTAAGGCTGCTGCTAGCAAATCTGTATAACAATTTTTCGGAGAACGAGGCTCAGTCGTAAATGTAATAGATAGGAAGCTTCCCGGGTTCGATTCCTCAACGAGCCGAAAAGCTCTAAAAAGGTTCCATTAGTTCCACTGCGACTCGGTCAAGCTATCAGTGAATTATATACCTGGTAATCTCATCGACTCTAGTGCGTCATACCCAGGGCACAGTGATATCAACTTCATCCAAAATTTTTCTTGAGAACAGAAATGTATGTGTATGCGTGTATGCTGACGTGTGTGAAGTGAGCGTAAAGGAATAGACCGGTGTATAAACCTATTCTAGCAAATATAGCGGAACACTCCACAGAGTTCCCACCTATTAACGGAGAGTCTGAAGGATATTCGATAACAATCGTCCAGACCGATCTCTTTTAACATATTAATGAAGGCTAAGTTGGGAAACGAACTCAAGACCAACTGCATGAGACTTAAGCATGTTTCTCATTTTCTGGAAACTTCACCTTCAAAAACCTACATGCCGAAATGAAAGCTTTAGACTAAGCAATTCCTAAATATAACTGCGTGGAAGTTATATTTATGTCGTGTGAGCGAACTGAACGAAACCTTTTTATTTTCTTAATTTCAATGTCTCTTTATTGCTGTTAATAATAATTTACAAAAAACGACTTTACAAAAAACTTTGTTTTACAACTTCATATATATATATATATATATATATATATATATATATATATATATATATATATATATATATATATATATATATAAATGGCCAGTACCATTCCCAGAACGATCTCGAACGCGATATGTTATTAACCATTTTAAGAAATTTGAAAAAATACAAAAAAAAAAAAAATCTAATACACTTCAAAATAACCAAGCAGCCACTTTGTTAAAATCTTCAAAACAATTCATGGATGAACATACGTAAAATTACCCTAATATCTATTCCAACAGCTCTTCGATGGCAATACCATGAGACAGGCCGGTCGTCTTTTTCTGTACAGCTTGAAGGGAGAGAGAGAGAGAGAGAGAGAGAGAGAGAGAGAGAGAGAGAGAGAGGAGGGGTAGGAGGTTCATCGAAGAGTAGCTTTTGCTTCATTACTGTCCTGTATCATTTCCATCCTCGTCTACCCCTATCCCCTTCTACAGCGGATCACCATCGTGGTTGGTTCTAGAACATTAAGCATGAGTCCCTGCTGCATAGGAGGGGGGGGAGCTCCATGTACCGAATCCTCACCCTTCCCCTACCGCCGCTACTACTACTACTACTACTCTTCTACGTCTACTTGTCGAAGGGTTCAAAACACACAGACACCCATGTAATGAAGTGGTCGTTCAGTTCCCCCTTCCTATAGATTTTTTGTTTCTTCTCTGTCTTGTGGAGGCGCGAACTGAAGAATTCCCATTTTTCCTTTCACTCGTAGCATCGTCTATTCTTACTTTCATTCGGGTTCTTCCCACTCGTCCGTTCTTTCCATGGAAATTCTTCCACAAATCATCCCAACGAAGCGTTTCCGCGGGAGGCGAAGTATATTGAAATTCAGGCGATAAGGGGCGAAATCTGGCGGAGAGAGAGAGTCGCTAACTAGGCGTCCCTGCTCTGTGCTATGCAAATGTCCAAATCATAAAGTTCACTTTACAGTAAAACAATATCAGCACCGGCACGGCGGTCGTCAGCGACCGTTTCCAACCCCGAAGGGAGCCAATGGGAATCGCTTGCACCGAAGAGGAGAGTTCTGATTGGCGGGGGAAGGCGATTCAAAATTCATTGCGCGAGGAGTTCGAAGCCGTCCCAGAATTACAACCAATTATATCACTCGGAGTCATAAATCGATGGCGATTAATATGCAGAGTAGGTCGGCGGGCATATAAAGTGAGTCATGGTTTAGGGGATGTTGGATATATATCAAACATCGGGGCTTTGCCCCGTCCCATTCATTGGCTTGGGAAAGTCTGCCAGCATCGACGAAGAGCAGGGGAGGAGGAGGGAATATGCATGGGGGAAGGTAGGCCTATCCATGGGAAGCTATGAGAAGACGAGAGAACATACTACATTCATCCACGAGTCATAAATCATGTCAAATTACTCAGAAAGAAAGCTTGAAGTTCTCAAAGGAAATAAAACTCTGCCGGTGTACAACATTCCCTGAGTCAACTACACACAGCGAACTACCGCGATATCCTCGGAATAATATTGAAATATTCATTACACAGTTATGATATTTCTTCACTCGAAAAAAATCAGCTACAATTTTTATGGTCAATGGTTGAGCACAGAAACAATCTCTCTCTCTCTCTCTCTCTCTCTCTCTCTCTCTCTCTCTCTCTCTATCTCTATATATATATATATATATATATATATATATATATATATATATATATATATATATATATATATATATATATATACACTAATATATATACACGGATGAATCCGCATACCTTAACTGGTAAAAAAAATTGCACTGCTACATTCACGCTTTAGCTTCTCAAATTCACCTTGAACTGTGGATGAACCCAGTGCTGAAATTTCCAAAATAATAGATGTTTCATAATCCAACACGCGCGCGCGCACACACACACACGCACAATACATAATATATATGCATAAGTGTGCGTGCGTGCAAAAGACTGTGATGAAAAAGAATGAAGTAAAGAAGTTGTGGAACTTTTTTTCAAGGAGAGCTGTTCACAGCATACATGGAGCACGGTCTTAAGAAGTAAAGAGAATTGAAAGGAATGGGAAGTTGTGGTAAACTGGCTTGCTTAAGAGAAAAGACGATCGGTCTGTTTCGAAGTGTTTGTGTCACGTGGAGAGCCCAAAGAACGATACGCTGGCTTAAGCTTTATTAACTCGGAAGCTTTGGGAGGAAGGGGAACAGAAAGTCCCAGAAAGAACGGGCTGGAACGTGTTTCGGAGTGCTTGCCAGAGATGACAGTGAACGTTTGGCAATTGTCAGTGTGTTTATAATGACCGAAGCAGCAATGAAATATGTACCTAACAGCTGGCTGACTGCGGGTGGTCGCTAAAAGACGGCTCGGGAGCGTTCGAACTCATCTGATAATTTTGTTGACAACCGGGATGTTAATATTTTCTTACAATCCCACCCCTCACGCAAAGAGAAAAGGCATATTATGAAACATATATTTGTTACATTTAACTATAAAATATCGTTTATGAGCTAGCTTGTAAACCGTAACTTTATTTGTAAACATTATTTATACAAAAGACAGTCAATAGTACGCACAAAAGGAAAGACACAAGGAAATAAAATCATTTACCTGTAAATACATATAAATACTATACATAATTAAGGGACGCTTGTAAATTTTTGTATATTTACATGTACAATTAGAATGGAAAACCAATATTACGACGCCTTGGTTGCCAAATGAATACATCGAATGACATAAATCTCGACAAAACTATAATAAATCAGTAAAAACACAAGTTACAATTCAATAAATTCCGTTGAGTGCAGATACAAAACAAATACGGCCATAATTTCCCGGTCGCGACTAAAATGCGAGAAGAGTTACTGTCGCATAAACATTCTAAAACGAGTGGTGCATGTCTTATGACACAGTAAAGCCCACAAGGGCGATCATTCATTGCGATTCCCGAAGGATTATTACCCTAAAGAGCACTCGATACTTAATCTGGATATTGGGTCTTTTGCAATGGTCTGTTTACTTGCCGAAACGACTGGCGGAGAGCCCAATAGTAGCTTGCGCCGCGATACTATCGAAGCTACTGTAGAACCGCTCTCGTAAACTACTGCAGAGGTCAACACAGTAGCCTAAACAATCGAACCTGTAAACGATCTCGTATACCTAAGAACGGCATCGTAAATTATTGAACAGTGGGCGGTTTCGCCAACCCACAACCTAATAAAACAAGTAACCTACAAAATAGTAAGCTATCAAATTTTGCACTACCTCAAGATGACCTTGTACACCACACCGTCGGAAAAAAGGCAGATGATATTATCGAAAAGTACGGAAAACAGGTATGGTTCATAAAAAAACTACTGTGTGTCTATGGGCGAACTCCTAAATCATTGAACTTCTGGATGACATTATAGCCAACAATCCTCTGGACGACCCTGGAAAACTTAAGCCAAATTAATTCTCTTACTAGAATGAATACAAGATGATCTTATAAGCATTCCGGCAGCTTGAGAATCTCTCAGTTTATGAACTGCCAGTAACTTAAATACAGGTATGAACTTTTTCAGCATCGAGCTATAAATGTTAAGGATAAACATATAAATATCTAATCCTGAGACTATCAGTAAGACTCTCAGAAGAAGGATGATAACATTAACTATCGAACCTAGCTGGAACTAACTCACTCACTGCAGATACCCAATGTATAAATCTGTCGTAGTGAACAAATTAAGTGCAGTGCCTAATGCAGCAATCCATTAACCGATTTTGTTCTGAGAGAAATTAGAAACAGAGAGAGAATCTTATGCATGCATGTAATTCTGAGTAAATGTGAACATCAGTGAGCAAATGCTTTCTGGACACTGGACTACTTATAAACATATACAAAATTTACTATATATACCTAAAACACATTTATATATATCTATATATATATACACAAATAACACAAATAATATATATATATATATATATATATATATATATATATATATATATATATATATATATATACACATACATACATACACACATCAACCTGCCACCAGAAATTCATTCATAATTGTTTATAAACTACATTTATATTAAAGTAACATTATATGAAACAAAATTATAAGTATATATTTTAGATGGAAAGGACACCAGTGTGAAAGGGAAAATGTTATATGTTTGAAGATTACAAATCAACATATACAGTCTGTACTCTATAATATATATATACATATATATACATATATATATATATATATATATATATATATATATATATATATATATATATATATATATATATAATATATAAATTACATTCCTTACATGTTTTACACGTACCGTTCATACACAGATCTACGCTCCTTTAACGACCTGAGAGAGAGAGAGAGAGAATGATAAAATTACACGCGAAAAAGGACAAATGGAGGAAGATATAAGGCATGGAATGAGCTGGGAGAGATGAAGGGTTGGAGCTGAGAACCCCTATAGACTCAATTACTCTGGAGGGAAAAAATGCCAGACAAATGACTCCCTCTTCCTTTATGGCAAACGATCACCTTGTAAGGAGACGCACGCCGTAACAGGACATTCACTGGGGTGAAGATTTCCCCTGTTGAAACGAACGAATTTCCCGCTTCATTGTGTGATTTCCTTGTCTGAATCTATTATTCCTATTCAAGTTATACAATTTCCCATTCAAATTAACTATGCGGCAATATAAATTACATTCTTATTTATATGCAAGATCTCCCTTTACTAATGGATGCGGTTAGTATTTGAATTAACAAATTGCCTATCAGAATTTATTGAAACGAATAAATTTCTACAGCCACTATAACGATTAGAAAACAGTACAGTACAGCCAAAACTTTCTTATGAAGGATTTTGACCATACTTTCTTCCACACTGTGGAATTAGTTACATAACTGTATATCTGTTAACATTAAGGAGAACTGACCTACGATCAGATGAGGTACTATTACTAAATGTCAACGCAAATAGAGCATCTCATAACAATTGCTTTAGGGTTCTCTCAGCTTTTCAAAAACAAACGCAGTACATTAAGAAAGCAACATGCGTTAAGTCATTGAAAAGAGGGAGTTGGACTGGTTGGTTAGCAAGAGAGAGATCCTGAAAATACCGACCAAGTACAAGGATCTGAAAGTGGAAAAACCACGCAGTTGCACAAAAAAGTAATAGTCAGAGAGGTAGGACAGCAAGACTGAAGGAAGCGGGAAGGAGGTAAAGTAAAAGGCTAAAAAGTGGGACCAGTTGGGGGCCAAAGAGACACTGCTTAGCCCAACTACTCTCCATATTTACGTTCACTTTGCCACTTTCCTGATTCCATTTACATCAAAACTTACTACTACTCTAATATATTAGCTTCTTCTAAGCTTAATCCATAGTCAGGGTCGCTGTTTATAATGAGCCTCTTCCAGCTGTTTCTCTCTTGAACCACTCATGGCGTGATTGGTTTTGGCAGATGTTTAATGGAAGAATGCCCTTCCTGACTCTAACCTTCCCTATTTATCCGGGTTTGAGACCGGGCCTCAATAACTTTAATCAAATAGCTATCTCTTCATCGAATGCTGTTTCATCCCTTTTGCATACACTGTCCTCAAAACTTCTATATTCCTTCAATTTATTTTGAATTTCATCTCTCACGATATATGATGCATTTTACTAAGCAGGTTTTGCATATCTTGGTTTGTTTTGCAGATCAAGACAGTATCCCTTGCATATGAATTCTGTTGAGTTTCCATCGATACTCCAGTCGAAACTTCTTCCGTCCCCGACCAACCTTTTCATTATAAAACCCATAAGAAGGGTGAACAGCAATGATGAAACAACATTTCCTAATAGGACCCTATCAACATTGTATATGTATATGTATGCTATGTATGTATGTATATATAAATATATATATGTAATATATATATCTATATACAGTATATATATATATATATATATATATATATATATATATATATATATATATATATATATATATATATACTGGAGGTCATTAATAACATTTCAAAACATAAAATAATGCGGATCCGGATAAATATCACGTACATACTTCACAATATAAGATACTCATACCCAATCCTCCTCGTCCTCTGAAATTCAAATCTAGACAATAAACATTCTTTATTTATGCTACTCAAAAGCTACTTCGTTATATCACTCTCAAATCCAAACCCCTTCCTAACACATTTATTTGATATTTTCATCTGTGTTGTACTCAAATTGTATTCTCTGTATTTAACCTTTCATTTTCTGTTAAGTTAACTGTTTTAGAATATATATACATACACACACACACACAAATATATGTGTATATATATATATATATATATATATATATATGTATATATATACATATATATATATATATATGAATGCATATGCATATATATATATATATATATATATATATATATATATATATATATATATATACATATACATATATATAATACAAACACACAATATATATATTATATATTTTTTACACACATACACACACATATACATACATAAATACGTGTACACTTTACACAAAACCAGTAAATAGCACACGTATCATCCCAGTAGGCTACCATTTCAAAGCCCATCACCCAGCTCTGGGGGAGCACACATACCACACAATCCCATTGGTAATAACGACGTAATCGAATTACTCCCCAAAATCCTAAATCAGAACCATCTGCGCTGCTGGGCATAACCAATTGCTATTTCAATTTTGAATTCGGATCGCCGATAGTGACACATCACGGCATAACGGTTGCCTCAATTACACAGAAATGAAATCCGCATTCCATTTGCAAAGTAATGATAGAGAGAGAGAGAGAGAGAGAGAGAGAGAGAGAGAGAGAGAGAGAGAGAGAGATAAGGCCATTCATCGTCAGGTAACTATTCTCAGTCTGTCGACGAAATTTGACCCATATAGCGAATCTTTTTTGTATAGTGGTCTCGGTCTCTAAATCATAAAAATGAATAAGACTTCTATTTAAATTAAGTGTTTTGTATTTTTTTTATAGGCATAATTCTGTCTACATTTGAAACAAAAAACAGCGTCTAAGTCGCACCAAATTCACTGTATGGAGAGAGAGAGAGAGAGAGAGAGAGAGAGAGAGAGAGAGAGAGAGAGAGAGAGAGAGAGAGAGAGAGAAAATTTCTGAATTGAACATACCTGAATTCTTAATCCACCAATGAGCGAGGAATCTATCAAAAGCAATCTACAATTGGTGTCGACTAAAAGACAATGAGGCCCTACAACGCTACCAATACTCATACAAAAATATATCAACAATCCGCACAATAAAATCAGAAAAATTATCCTTAAAAAATAAGCATTACAATAAAAGAAGACACATCATCGTGTGTGCTATCGAAATTGTATTAAAATGAAATGCGTGCGGCGAGTACAGTTATACATTCCACCGCCGGTCCAATCCATTATGGCGTATTATGCAGATGAAGTGATACTGTATCGAAATAAGCAAATGAGACTCCGGTCATTTGCATTCGAGATGAGCTCTCGAAACTCGCCAATGCAAAAGCTGCAGCACTCATTCGGAACAGACTTTCCCTTCCCCACTTTATTTTTATTTCCTCTACCCACCCCCTCCTCCCCTTACCCCACTCCCCAAAAATGTCTAACGTCCAGTGTCGAACAATTTTTTTTATCGTTCGTCGTTACTGTGTCTCCTCCTCCTCCTCCTCCTCCTTCTCTTCCTCCTCCTGTGGCGATCGGCCGCTCGTCATAGGCTGGTCACTCGCTGCCGTCTCGTGCTTCATTATCTGTCGTTTCCCTCAGCTACCGGTGACACTAATGTCATTCGGCGATGTGGCTTACTCGCTTTGAGCTGTCGTTTTGTTCCCTGTTCGGAAGCGCGAATAAACATAATGTAGCAATTTCTCGTAAGAAAAAAATAGTGATTACGGCAGCCATCTGCACTGTCTTACGATTTACGATGGTGAAATGGTTTGAATTACAAGTAAAAACTAAAAGGTGGTAATGCTATCCACTCGAATATTAAAAAAAAAAACAGGATTTATAACTTACGAGTATAGTATTTTCAAGGTTTTTTCCGTCCAAGAAAATATTATCAGCATAAAATCCATGTTCCTACTTGATTTTTAAAAAGTATTAACAGTCAAATCGCTCCAAATAACAATATTTTTTAATGTCTAGTTGAATAAAATTCTTATTTTAATAATTCCTTGAATAAAATTTCTACAGTGTTGTCAAGATTCTTTCATCTTTCAATAGTGAACAAACTGCAGTTCTGTGAGTCAACTATTTATATATATATATATATATATATATATATATATATATATATATATATATATATATATATATATATATATATATATATATATATATATATTATATACTGTCCATCATATCCTTACTCTTTCCACATATCATCCGGTTCAGCAAAAACCAAACGGCAATGACACGGTCATCGTCTGACAGTTGAATCAAGAATCCCAGTGCTGAAAACGTTAACATCAGCCACACCAGAAGCACACAGACAGCTCATCAACAGCACGTTACCTACCCAGACACTACCTACACATTCCATCTCTATCTTCTACACACTCTGGCTCTTCCTGGATATTAACATACACCTCCTGAAACACTTCTTTGTCATCTAGTCTGCATTTGGTTTCCTACTTCTTCCTTCCAAAAATTCTGAGTTACAAAAATTCTGAGTTACAATAACGTTTCACCATTCTGTATTTCTCTTGCACCTCCATAGAACCAAATCACCTCAAAAGACTTCGACTCTTCTTGCTACCTAAGCTATCTTTGTTACCACATGTTCAATGATGTTCTGCCTTTCTCACATTTTCAACATCTATCACACACATCCCACAAACACACAAAATAATCTGCACGACTTCCACGTTTCTCTTTTGTTTGCACTCAACCATAAATCATTACAGCTACTCTCAGATATTTATATAAGTCAGCCACCTCCTTTCCTACATTCTCCATACTAACACCATCTTGGTTTCCATTTACCATCATACGAATAGACTTGCTACTGCATTTTGTAAACATTTTCAAAATCCCACGTCTCTGCACACCACCATCTACTTCGACACTGCCTGCAATTCATAAACCATCCCATTTTCCATTTATAACCCTATTTTATATCCTTCAAACTTGTCTCTACATAACCTACCATCTCCTAGGCTCCTTTCATCTTTCAGTCCACGAAAATATTCCCATTCATAAAGATGTAACGCAACTTCTCTCAGGCCCACTTCTTCACTATACAACTCACTCTCTGTTAACCCAGGGTTTGATCATACCGAATAAATTCAATCCTTCATGCTAAATTTTCCTCGTACAACTGTTTCATAGTACTCTTGACCCACACGCACATTCACTGTCTAAGTCTACACTCTTCTTTTTCCAGCGTCATTAAAATCATGAAAAGGTCTTCATTCAAGAGAAATGAAACTTCTTTAAGGAAAATATGTCAGTCAAAAAAAAAAGGACGTTGTAGCCCTACCATACTAGAAGGACATTATATATGTATATATATACTGTATATATGTATATATACATACATATATATATATATATATATATATATATATATATATATATATATATGTGTGTGTGTGTGTGTGTGTGTGTGTGTGTGTGTGTGTGTGTGTATGTATGTAAGAAGTCTCTCTCACGCCTAAATGCCTCCTGTTACTATCACAGGTTATGGTAGTCAAAGCATATGTAAACCATGCCTATAAATTACGAAGTACAAGCCGTAGGTATGTCATTATGATTCTTCCATCCTGTGGCAGAGTGGCTCACAATCGACAAGATGTCGAGAGTAACGTTTTTTAAAAACGACTCTGGCGACACTCGGACTTCCTGTAATTACACATGCAAGCCCGGCGAGTGATAGGAGGGTTTGTGAGGGTGACGCGCTCCGTAAAACACTACCTGCTGGACAAAAACAAGATGGATTCGTTCCTTTGAGGTTTTGATTTACGGCTTCCGAACAAAGGATGCAAAGCACTTGACAAAAAGCCCCGGTAATCCATTCCGTGTATTTCTATTCTTGTTGGAGTTAATTGCCTTCTTATACGCTCGTCTTGAAAGCCATTAGCTTGTCTTAATGGTACGTATTCAAAAGGAGACTCTCCATTTGTTATTTATGCCGGTAGTTATTCCTCTGCAAGGCGGGATGCGACAACTTCCACCTTCGTGAGCAACACGACTGAGGTATGCAAATACGGACGTATACTGCTATGAGATTTTGACCTCATGTAAAATGATACATAATACACACAAAACGTCATCATCATCATCATCGCTTCCAGCGCCGTGTAACACAAAGAGCCTTTGTGAAATTCTCCCACTCGTGCATTGCCTCTGCTTTCACTTTCACAAATATCCACTCATCTCCAGCCTCCAATCTCATCTTCAAATAGACGTTCTGCAATTTCCCTTGTGATATCATTTCTCACTCTATCCTGCTATCGGACTACTAACATTCCTAAATTTCTAATCTAAAAGAACGAAACCTTTTGGACAGTTTAACTGTCATATCATGACTTGGTCTGGTAAAACTAAGGTATACTTACTTTTTTCGTAAAGCAATACACATCGTATTAAGGTTATTCGAAATGTTATCTGCCCACAGTTTAATTTACTTTTTCGTCCTTCATTAAATTCCACCTCAAGAAAGGCTGCACTGGGTGGCTTTGTTCATGAATACATAAAAGGCAAATCCTAATTAATACCTTTCTCTACTCAGTTCACATTATTTCTTTGATTTGCCTGAAGTCCCGTCTCTCTAGGTATATGATATAGTCTAATAACCCTTCGTAAGCTAGGTGACAACGCGTAACCAGAAACGCCATGTAGGGGACTGAAAGATCCAACTTGATTGGTGGATTTCTGCCGTATACACAGAGTTACACATTTTGAATTTTGTGCATATGTTAATTTTGTGCATATGTTAACTGAAAATAAGTTAAAAATGTTTTCGAGTTAAACTGACCCTACATGGAGTATGAATGGTTCATAGTCATTATTGTCGAATAAATCACTGCAAGTGTTATTATCACAATCAAAAATGTTTACATCTTAATTCTCCCTCCTCCACCGTAGAATAGGTTATCAGACAGCAACATGGTCCATAATACTTAGAATCTGAAAAACAAAATTGCTACTCTAAATGCTGTAACTCTTTAAATATTTTTTTCATACTCTATGCGCCTTACTAGGTGAGTACAAACATTCACAGGTGTCCAGATCTCTAAAACAACCGGCTAAATGGAATACTATAAAAAATGTTTTGGGGTCAGGCATCATCTGAATATTCTATCAACTTTATATCATTACTCTAATCTAGCTTTTCTCTTCCATCTCCAACCACGTTTTCCTTAATCAAAGCAATGAGACGGGCAAACAGCTAAAGTGACATAATACTTCCCTGTAGCATCCCACTATTTACTGCAAATTCACGTGACAAAACCTCATAAGCATTAACTTTGCATCTGTTGCTTTCAAGGACAACTTTAGTTACTTAACGGGAATACCAGAGCAATGTGAGACCTTTCCATTATGTGGTTTAGGGGCGATGTGAAATGCTTTCTTTTAATTAACAGGAGCCATCTGAAGGGGATTTCTAAATTCCATACAATGATGCACAATATGTTTGATCTGTACAACAACGGCCTTCTCTAAAACCAGAGTGTTCATCTCTAAGCATTTTATTAATTTATCTACTGAATGTTTTCATCAAAAAAGACGTAAGTGCAATGCCTTTACAGTTGCCACATTCAGTCAGGTCACATTTCTTTACCTTTGCTAGGACCAATATTCAAGCTTTGCTTCCTCACTCCATAGTCTACAAAACAATCTAGTTAGTACGCAACGTGTCATTTTCAGCCGAAATCATCTCTGCGGTGCTCCACCAAAGCCAGCTGCTTTTCATTGAAGTTTGTCTATTACTGGTTCAACATTTAAAAACCGCGAATTCTTCAACTTCTGGTATATCAAATTGTTCCCATCATATTTCACGAAAATATTCTGCCCAGTGTTGTCCGCCTTCTGAAGTTATCAATGACCCGGCCCTTCTTCAGACAAATATTTATGTGTACTCAATTTCATTTAACTAATATATATATATATATATATATATATATATATATATATATATATATATATATATATATATATATATATATATATTGTTAAATGTACGAAATTCAGAATATGTTTAATATATCTACTAGACATGTCAAGAAGAGGGGGTTTCTTAAAAAATTAATAAAGAACGCTACACAAAGAGAAAAGAGGTTATAGCAGGATCCTTGAGAGATGACCAGAAATTACTTTATACTCTTATCACTACACATCAACCCCCTTCTGGCAATGATGTTACATAGTTTATAGATAATATCCTCATTATTCAACCAAAACACATGTCACTTCCAGGTTTAATCACTTTCAACATTCAATTCTCTTATTTTGTTCACCAATCGCATAATCTTAAAAGTGTTATTGCAGCTAACATATCAAAGTTAACACACTTCCCATTTGTCATACTGATCATAGACTAGAATAGTGACAACCTTAACTCTCTTTCAAAAACAAAGCATACACCTAGTTAACAGCAGTTTAACTAAAAAATAAATTATTCTAAGTGTGAAAAACCAGACCTACGCAAGAAAAATAAAGAACCCTGTTTTTGTGTTCCTTGATTTAAATAATTTGATTCCCTTCTTACGTTTAGCCTTTTGCATTTGGCTACTGCTCAGCGACCCAAGATGAGGAACTGTCACTTTTACATTACCTGTTAGGCAGCGTTTGCTGATCTTAAGGAAAACACATTAATCATCTAACTCAAGCCATGTAAAGCAGGCAGTGTTCATTCCACAAGTGTATTTTTAAAAGATCTACTGATTCCTAGTTTCGCAAAGGTCCTGAGTGAAGTTTATTCCTCTCTGGAAGAGGCTCTTGCAGCAAACATCACACGACCGTGACTGAGATTTTTTATTATTGTGTTATACAATACCTTTACCAAAACTAAACCAGCACAAAAATATATTCGTAAAAAAGGTAGGGATTCCCAAAACAAATCAATGCAGATATTACCCTGGCAGATAGTCGTTAATAACTTATTCTCAGCCATGCATCAAATAAAATTTTTTTTATTAGAATGTTGCACTTAAGCCTCCAGTTTCCCTTATTGCTGCGAAACTTTATCGTTAGATGTCACATAGTTTTCAAAACACATTGCTTAACATGACTAACACCACACTACAACATATTTTTTGTATTGTTTGGTTTCCTACTATAGTTCATAGCATTGGTACGGTACTGCTTTTACTGAGTTGCGAAAAGGAAATACCCGGAAAATAATAAACATGAACTACCTCATTAGTTGTTGTCAATAATACGTCCTTATGAAAACTTTTCATGAAAGCCTCCCGTAAGTCTCCGTGCATCAATTTCATGAACACTGTTGAAAACTGCACAGAAAACAGTCATTTTGTACATGTCAACTATCACCGTTTCTTGTCATTCATCCCAGTGCGGTACAGTCATTTTAAATGATTCGAGTTCTTGTCAGTTTGTGAGGCCAGTTGTGTAAACTACAATTCAGAGGGCGACGTCACACGTCGTTGTGCATGTTTGCTTACAGAGAATTCTGTTCTATTTTATATGCTTACAATAAAACTTGGAGGTCCTTTTAATTGTAATGATTGCCCGTTCAAAAAAATGGTTAATTTAAAAAATGAAATAGATGTAGTTCACACATTTAGTTCTCCATAATTTGGTTGCAATTGCTTAGTACAAAATATTTCGGTAATATTAGTAATTCAATAATGTATAAAAATATACTGGTATTATTTACTACTGTTTATTACATTAATATAATCCATATGTTTGGATGCTACCGCTCCTAGCAAACGCATGCTATTACTAATTTTCATCCGAAACTCTATAATTATTGTAAGAAAGTAGTGCAATTCCTCAAGGACGCCAATAATTCTCAAAATTATTCTTGTTACCAGCAATTGTTTATAATTACTACAGTCCCACTACACAAGTTTAGTTCCTACAATCTTTAGAAACTATCAACATTTCTACTTTAACTGTTTCTAATGAATGTATATAAATTCTTTTCTAGTGTTAACAAATACATTACTCCACGCCTTATCTTTAAATAATGCAGGGAATTTAATTCATTACGTTGAAGAATGGATACTTTATATTATTAAAAATCGTTATATCATCGCACATTCTTTATACTGAGTAATTATACATTTGTATTATTATGTATAGTTATTTAGACGTCTTGCCCTTCTTCGCTTTTTTCCCAGTGTGAAGTCAAACTCCCGCACGCTTGACCGAGACGCGTCGCTGCAAGCAAAAGAATTTTCGAAGGCGTGGGCTACCAAATAAGGCATGAATAAGGACCGTAAGAGAAAAACTGCTCACAATAACTGGCAAGTAATCTCTTGTAAATTACTAGCTTTCAGAAGATTATTTCTTTTATAGGCAGAGTAATAGGCAATAAAATTCGTAAGCGTAAATAACCACAAATGACGCCACCCGATTGTTTCACCGAGATAAGGCTGCCATACAGGATAGTTACTTGTAGTTTCTAAATGAATACCTATAGGCTTAGGAAGCAATTTTCTGGCCCTTAATTATTAATTAATTTTTAGGATATTTATTTTTAGGAAACAAAACCTGATAAAACTACAGAGACAGTCTTGGCTTCTCCCCTTGGACAAGTACAGTGGTTCTGTCAACAATTAAAACTTATTTATAAGCAAGGGGCAGTGTACCGTGCAAATAAAAATATTTTGAGAGAAGCTTCCTAAGGACGATGGTAAGGAACAAGAAAACGTAACGACCATTGAACGAGGTGAAAACGATTCCACTAAATGTATTGAATTGAATAGTATATATAATTTAGGGCAAAGGCCAAACACTGGGACCTATGAGGTCAATCAGCGCTGAAACGGAAATTGACAGTAAAAGTTTGAGAGACGTAACAGGATGAAAACCTCGCAGTCGCACTATGAATCAACTGTTAAGAGGGGTGGAAAGTAAGATAGAAGAAAGAGAATATGAAAGGAGGTACAGTAAGGGAACAAAAGGGGTTGCAGCTAGGGGCCGAAGGCGCGCTACAAAGAACCTTAAGTAATGTCTACAGTGCACCGCATGAGCTGCACTGACAGCACTACCCCTCTACGGGGACGATTACACTAAAGAAATAGTTTTCGTATAGTCACATACAATCCCAAACATATCCTTGCTCTCTGTGCTTGGAAACAAACTGCTTACAACTGACAACTTAAAGCAAACTACAGAATGAAAAATGGTTTAAGAAGTAAGTAAAAAATGGTGTGAGAAGTAACCTTTAAAAGCGCAGAAAACAGGGAACACAATTCACTCACGTGATACGAGAGAAATGTCGTTCAAGGAACAGCTCGGCATTCAAGGAACTGTGTCTGACAAGGCTATTAGTCTTTGGAGATGTCCTCCAAAGTGTCTCAATCCTGGAAAAATTCACATAAATACTTACTGTCTCGCCTACAAATAATTCTAATGTGATTTCAAAAGCTACTAAGTACTTTGACATGCAACATAAATATAGTAAAAGAAATTGAATTGAATTGCGATTAAATTTAGAATTTACGCCAAAGGTCAAGCACTGGGACCTATGAGGTCACTCAGTGCTGAAACGGAAATTGACAGTAAAAGGTTTGACAGGCGTAACAGGAGGAAAACCTCGCCAGTTGCACTTTGAATTAATTGTTAGGAAAGGGCGGAAAATAAGATGGAAGAAAGAGAATATGAAAGGAGGTACAGTAAAAGGAACGAAAGTGGTTGCAGCTAGCAGCCGATGGCACGCTGCAAAGAATCTTAAGTAATGCCTACAGTGCACCGCATGAGGTGCACTGATGGCACTATCCCCCTACGGGGAGCAATAGAAATTGACATACAAAAAGCTAAGCACAAAGATGAAACTTTCACAATTGTGAGATCATGTTTCTCTCTTTCTCTCTCCCCCCTTCTATGCACCGCTTGTACGAGTACTAGCCCGCGATGTCACAAGGCCAGCTTAATGTACAACAACAACAACAACAACAACAAAAACAAAACATCCTTTCATCCTACACAGCCCTCCAAACTTACATATGAGGGTTCGGTTGGAGATCTCTCATTCCTGACATCATAACCTTGTTGCTCAACTGCTTGTGCTACTTTTGCTGTTTTCACTTAAGTATAAATATGCTCTATAAAAAGGGCAGAACTCTCCAAGAATTTTAAACATTTTGGTAAAATCATTTGTTAATCTTTAAATGCCAATCTTTTCTTTCCTTATGCCCTCCTGCACATCTCAAATTAATTGAAGATGTTCTCATTTTCGCACAAGCATTTTCTATAATATACACGGAGGGGTTTCCCACTTGTAGTATTTTCAAAAATTGTCCACAATATTTTCACAGTAAGGAGAACTGATTAAAAAAATCGTTCAAGTTCCATCTTATTCTCTCTTTCACAAACTACAAACAATCAAATAAGCTTGGTAACACATGACTCAAAATATGGCCTAGGTTTCACGCTGGAGCATATTACATGCTGAAGCAGATGGCATCTTTTCCCTTGATACTGAATATTTATTTTTATTATATCAGATATAATAAAAACACAAATTTAAATATTTGATTGCATGTTCACAAACAGCTTCCCATTGTTTGTTCTTCAACAAACATACTCTCCCTCGTCAGAATTACCACAGTGAAGAGGAGACGCAGTATCCGAAAATGATTTTGAATTAATATTCGTATTCTTTAACTTCAGGTTTTATTACACCCTTCGCAAGTTCTCTTACGAGATTTTACTTGATTCAGTTACCACAATTATCTAGGTACTCTGTAACTTCTCTTTTATAAAAAAAAAATGAAAAGTAACCATCACTACCTGCCCTCTATTTGTTTTTATTTCATCCCTTTGTATTAGGCAATGTCATTTTCCCCCAGTAAACATCCTAACCTAGTTTTTGCATAGTCTAACCTTATGCAATCTCTCAGGTGGCATAAGCAAATATGTTCCTTAACTTTTACATGTTCTCTTCATAGATTTTACTATACATATGTTCTCTTCATAGATTTTACTATACATAAATTTTATCATCGAGATCTAAGTTAATCATCGTGTCATCCGAAGTTGTCACTCCTGGTTCTCGGATATTTCCTTTCTACAGTTCCTGGATTATGCTTACACACTAAGCATAATCCAGAAAGTTGGCATACAATTTTAGGCTGCTAAAAAAAATCAATGCTAATGATACAATGATGTAACACGTCATCATTCCTCTAACAGTAGTCCTAATGATTTCAACACTAGATAAGAACCGAGGGGGGGAAAATGACTTCCCTGATGAAACAGTAATTTGTGAAGATATTTGGCAGTAACATGAGTAAAATTCAAAAGTTTGGAAGGACACATTTTCGAGAAATTCGAACTACTTAAGTCTGTGATAAATTGAAGTGGAAGTTTGGAGTGAAAACAGGAAGGATAAAAAAGTAAAAATAAAAATGAAACTGAAAAGGCAGATTTAATGAAAATAAACCGTGAAACGAGAGAGATCCCAGAAACGGATTTGTTAGCAAGAATGAATGTGGCCCTCAAAACAAAGGCACCAAAGCGTGACATAAAAAAAGAAAAAGGAAAAAAGAATATATACACACACACACACATGACCGGGAATAATAATGTAGTGAACGGCGTCCGAAGTCGGGTATGAAACAAAAGACAATCAGCAACACCAGCAACCAATTACACAAACAAAATACCCCACCGGGACAATGAGAAAACTAAAGACAAAAAATACTGAGAATAAACAAGGAACTGACCACGACGGAGAACAGTAGGCGGGAAAAGGAAGAAAAACGAATAGCAGTCAGGAAACTCAAGTCAAAACACAACCGAAGAAGTCTTGGAAGAGAAACTCAAGAGCGACTGGACCACCAAGAACGCTCTGGAGAGACCTGGGGCCTCCAGGTCCCTAGAGAGTGGGTCCCACCATTTCTCCGCTCTGTTGGGCCGCCCGCTGAAAACCAACATTTGACTAAAGAAGACATAAATACCAGCCATTGAATACTAAGTGGATACGATTGGAATAAAGATTCGTTACGGTGGATCCTCCTGTATAATACATTTTGTGGGGAGGGGCTATTTATCACTGCACGCTAATATTGTATAACAATAACATCGGCAGCTCGGAGAGGGTAGTGTCTGGTTACTGCCACTTGAACAACTTCTAGGCTAATTAAATATTTTCGAACAATTTCGGTAGAATTAAAATTAGCTAAGCTGAGATATTAACCCCAACATACCATTAAAACGACTGATTTATTTGTTTCTCTTAATTTTGGAGATGATGCAGTTAACAGACGAACATTGGACAAATATTACCAAAAATATAAAATCATGCTATTTTATATTCTACATTAAACGTAAAATATAAAATATCACAACATACTGCAACTTCAGCATTATTAATATAAGAACTATTATTTACCAAACTACGATTCTCTACCCTTACCACTAAGCTACTACACCTGTAAAGCATACTGTAGAACCAGTAGACGAGAGCCGAAGTTTTATCCTGGAATTAATTTCATTTAAAAGTGCATAAAATAATGTAAACAAGTATGTAAAAGTATACACCCTTATTGAAATGATTTAGGGGACAAAAGAATAAAAAGCAAAAATAGAAGAAAAAACAGTGACGACGCTCTCCATTGTTGCTGATCAGTCATGCGAAGCATGCAACAAATTAACAGGTGTCGGGGCACGTGAACCTCCCCGAGGCTCTTAGTTTTCCAAGCGCACTTCAACCGGTAAACTAATTAGAAACATTTGTAAATCGCTATCAAGCCTCTGGAAGGAGTCATTAGCACGCTAACGGACACTTCGGGCTAACAGCTAATCAGATAACCAGGGTGGGTCACAGACGAGACAAAACAGTTTTTACCGATTTTCAACAGCCAGCGAGTTTATCGACACTTTGTCGCAAAAATAGCTCCAGCAGACTTTCGGAAAAAACAGAAAACAGGGAGGGGTGGGGGACCCTCGGAAGAACGGAAAATAAAGTTTCCTTCTAACGTCCCGCGGACAATCTCTCCAGAATTAAATGTCAAACGAATCAAATGCTTCCGAAACGAAAAAAGAATTGACAGTCTGACTATGTAAAACGCGCGGCCGATTTCACAGTCACATACACAGAGTCGAAGCCAAAAACTTCATGGTGTTGTTGACGAGAGATTAAAGGGTAAAGGAGAGCAAATATATTCATACCCAAGAGTCCACCACGCTATTACAGTGAAGTATGGGTTATGAGGCTTTAACCTTTGAAACTTTCAAATATCATCTGGACTAAGTGCTTAAGCACATATATTTTTCAGACACCCCGTCTCGGTTGGTACGAGTCCACAGATCGACACCGGACATTTTAGTCCCTTCAATACCTTGGCATTGTACAAGGGCCCGTGCTGGTATAAGGCCAGCTTAATTTTTATCAACCAACCCACCTCTGATACCGGGAAGAGAGGAAAAACTTAAAAACCCGTTTCCTGAAAAATCCAACAAACCTACTTGCTGTGTACCTGGTAGTTAGTTGAATATGGCTGATCGTAGCCAGGGTGGAAAAGTGCATTTACCTGGCAATTTCATCATAAAAAGAAGTGCTAAAAAATAGTAAGATGACTTTATTGTGTTTCCATGTGTCCTAAGGATAGGTAATTTTACATACAAAGAGATTTCTAATGACTGATTTACAAGTGGATCACAGAAATCTGATTTTTAGGCAGAATCGTTCATTTATTATTTGATATGAGTTTTATATTACGTCTTAAGAAAAAAATTGCTAGAGCTGAAAAATTCCAATATGGCGACCACTTTTTCAAGATGGACGCCTGGGCATAAAAATTTTATTGATTTATCTGCCTTTTCTGGCTTATTCTTTAGTGCCTTGGCTGATTTAATATCCCAACATATGAATTTTATACTCCCTCGCCACCATGAAGCAGTCAAACAGGGATCACAAAGACCACTGCTGACTGACTCAAAACAGAGGTTGAGGGGAATTGGTTAGAATTCTAGGAAATATTGACCGGGGATGAATTTTTAAATGTTGCCCCTGAAAGGACGGTAGTGCCTGGGTTGCAAAAAGGATGATCTCTTTTTGCCTACAAAATGTCCCAGTGGCTTGCAAACATAAGGCCTCAGGCAATCAACTTCCCACCTTAACCTTTCCATGGCGGGGGTGATTCTGCAGAGAGTGGTGGTGTGAAAGGGAAGTCCCTAGTACCTGAAAACCTGAAGTTCTAACTAGATAATGGGCACTAGCCAGCAAAGGCAATTCATCTACATGGCTAACCCCTATAACAAGATTATGCAGACTGACTATGGCCAATAACGATACAGACAAATAAAAAGCGTGTCTCTCATTACCAGTGTACAATTTAGCATAAGGTTCAGTATCAGCAATACATCATGTTTAATACCGTGCCCCAAAATGCTATCTAATAAGCCATTAAAATATTGGATGGCCGCATCTGAACTATCAGGTTGTTCCAACACAATAGGGCCAGTGTTATTGGGATGGTGTAGAAATTGCATGGGATTTAAATACTGGATGAATGATTGGTTAAGTGTAGGGCAACTGCACAAACCTACTGTATCCAATGCATCACAGAGAGCATAAGGTGGTAAAAAGATAAGCTCTTGACTTACGTCATTTTAATGTCTCAAATTATGGATGCATAATAAAAACTGCAGGCAAACTGGAGTAAATGCCATTTTTGCCAGGACAAAGCATTAAGATGGTGATTTCATAACTTATCTCATTCCAAAGAAAAGACTACTGGTTACAGTAGCATTATAAAAAAGTACCACTGTTTCATGCCATCAATGATATGTCACCACCACTTCCTCCAGCATGGTTAGACGAAGGTGAGGGATACGGGCCACACTTTTACAAATAAAGCAAGAAAACAATAGCTGCATACAACTGTTAAGTAACAAGAAGCCAGTATAAGCGCAGGAGGGGAAGTTACTCCAAGCACATCAGGTGGTACACATGAGAACTATATAAGAGACAAAGGACTTCACACCACCCAAAAATAAAAAGCATTTTATTTGAGAAAGAAGAAATGTTAAATTTAAGAAAGTTGATCACTATGTAGCTGAATGGAAGATTCTGTCGATGTTCCAATACTAAAGCTAAGTGATGGTGATGTTCCTCAGGAGCTGAAGAATCACCTGCAATGCCTAGTGCATACATACAATTCAGAAAGAGCACATCTTAATTTAAATAAGTAACAGGAGAGTTGCAATTATCCAGAAAAAATTATGCCCTGTGGCCTCTACATAACTTGTAATATGCATAATAGATAAAGTTACCAGTACAGAAACAGGACCAGCTATATTTTGGCTGGCTGATCCGGCTTCACTGTCTAAGCGTTGCTCAGTGTGGATTCCTCAGATTGGGGAACAGTTTTGAGGATGGGGCTATTCACTACATCTGCAGTAGACAAAATGAAATATAAATCAACTGCACCGCAGCAAGTACATCCTTCCATGGTACAAGTATTTTAATGTTTCAGCACCCTAGTCCAGAAAAGTAGTACGCACCTAACCCTAGATTATGGACAGATGCGCAAAAATTTCTGAGCTTCCTGAGTCATACATCAACATTCCATCAGCTAGAATATAATGTACTGACTGCAGACGGAAATCCTCAAATGTCCACCAGTTTTGAGGAAAAGACTATCCACTACATCTGTAGTAGACAACGCAAACTGTAAACCAACAACCACCACAGCAAGTACATTCTTCCATGGTACAAGTATTTCAGTGTTTCAGCACCCTAGCTCAGAAAACACAAGGTTATAGCGCGAGGGTGGAAAAAAGTTCTGAGCTTCCTGAGTTACACACCAACATCCCATCAACTAGAATTTAATGTATTAACTGTGGATGCTAGCCATGCTGCGTTGACTATATATAAAAAAAGCTATGATACAAAAGACAAAGTTGCCTAAGTATGGGGACCAGCCTGATACACCAAACGAAGGCCTCATACTATAAACATGAAAGACAAATATGCAGGTAAAGTAGACCGTTTTATTAAATATACCACAAGCAAATTCAAAGTTTGATAGAGCTAACTTGAGTAGAATATTCTAAGAGCTCTACATTAGTACATATGAAGTGCAAAAATATTTATCACTGATCGCAGACTACAACAGCCCTAGAATTCCTACAACTGGAATTCCATGTTTACCACTGGAGTAAGTCCTGTCTGGCGTGTTCTGCATCAGTGAGAGCTAACATTGTATAAGGCATAAATTTGCCAACGTAAATTTATTACACCTAGTATCTTGGAACCAAGACATGCATCTGTTAGTACATAAAATGCTCTTCAAGACCAATGAAATATACTGTAAACGACATCCGCAATGCTACAGCGTGACCTATATCAAAATATACGTATTTTTTCACCAGCCTAGGGACAGTTCATACCGCTGATACATGGACAAGGTGTTTTTGATTTCAGGGAGGTACCATACATAAGCAAACTTTTAAACTTACAAAATAATTTTGAAACCCGTCATGGTATTTTGATTCAACGACAATCCAGATCTGAATGATACAAATTACAATCAATGCGATATTTAACAAAACGAAAAGAAAATTTTAAATCTAACAACGAACGTATATCAACTCCACATGTGTGTGTGAGTGAGTGAGTGAGTGAGTGAGTGAGTGAGTGAGTGAGTGAGTGTGTGTGTGTGTGTGTGCGTGCGTGTATGTGAGAAAGAGAGAGCGAGAGAGAGAGAGAGAATCAAGCTGAATTTATGACCGTATCTATGAACAAAATCCTTACATCTTTCCCCTCCCAAAACTGTAATAAGACGTGATGAGAAGTGAGGCATAACCTCTGAGCAAACTACGAACCGATGACCTTGTTAGTGGTTTTTTAGAGGGCTAATGATAGCCAAACTACAAAAGAGGAACAAGTAGTTTGCTGTGTCCGAACAAAGCCCGGCTGCTTTATCTGATGGTGGCGAAGCCCTTGACGGGAGAAAAAAATAAGGAGAGTATTGGAGTCCAAAAAGAGGGGATGAAAGTTACAAAAATCAGAGAGAG
>NC_089747.1:21155000-21210000 GCF_040412425.1 Macrobrachium rosenbergii
AGCACTGCAGTGTGAGGCTTCAAAGAAACAAGAAAAAATATAATGATCACTGGCGCTTAATAGTGCAAATACTGGATTAATGTTGAATATTGCGCATAAAAATTCTCTCAGCCGCTTCATATACGGACACAGAAGGCTCAGCGGCAGCACAACTCCCTAAACCCACTGTGCCACTCACTTTTTGCAAAGATTCATTTGGTTCATGGATATTATGGCTTTTCTGTCCCAGTACGTCTTCCACTTTTGGGTTTTTCTCGCCCCCTCCTTTTCGACATTTCTAAAAACAAAAACTCATTCGCCAGCATATCGTCTTGGCTTCTCTTCACATGACCAGCCCACCTTAAAAGAAACTGGGCCATCTTTTATTAAATTTTTTCTATTTCTGTTTATTATCATAGCTTCCCAATTGTTCATTTTAACTCCTACACACGACGCTAGGAAATATTCATCTCAATATCCTCAAAATTTGTGTTCATTTCATTCACCATCCACACCTTTCCTCTATAAAGATGAGTTGCTGAGCTCAACAATCCCATAATACATACCTTGTCTCTCTCTCAGTGTATATATATATTTATGTATATATATATATATATATATATATATATATATATATATATATATATATATATATATATATATATATAACATATATATATATATATATATATATATATATAAATTTCTGACTCACGTCGGGATCAGGCAGGTCTCTCAGGTGGAAAGCAAGGGCGTTATCCACTGAGCCATACAAGTCTAAAAGAAGTTGGAACCTGAGAGCAACTGCACCCAAGGAATTACCTGGGCAAGCTAACTGCTTGCATACCAGCGAGTTTTCCCCAACTTCCCGACTCAGCAATGACCCAATAGACAACATTTCATTCGAATTATCCCTCCTGAGTGAATAAGATAGAAATCATCAACACACTATCACGTGTGGAACAGAAATAAATTTCTGACTCACGTCGGGATCGAACCCAGGTCTCTCAGGTGGAAAGCAAGGGCGTTATCCACTGAGCCATACAAGTCTAAAAGAAGTTGGAACCTGAGAGCAACTGCACCCAAGGAATTACCTGGGCAAGCTAACTGCTTGCATACCAGCGAAGTTTTCCCCAACTTCCCGACTCAGCAATGACCCAATAGACAACATTTCATTCGAATTATCCTTCTGATGAATAAGATAGAAATCATCAACACACTATCACGTGTGGAACAGAAATAAAATTTCTGACTCACGTCGGGATCGAACCCCAGGTCTCTCAGGTGGAAAGCAAGGGCGTTATCCACTGAGCCATACAAATCTAAAAGAAGTTGGAACCTGAGGAGCAACTGCACCCAAGGAATTACCTGGGCAAGCTAACTGCTTGCATACCAGCGAAGTTTTCCAACTTCCCGACTCAGCAATGACCCAATAGACAACATTTCATTCGAATTATCCCTTCTGGTGAATAAGATAGAAATCATCAACACACTATCACGTGTGGAACAGAAATAAATTTCTGACTCACGTCGGGATCAGACAGGTCTCTCAGGTGGAAAGCAAGGGCGTTATCACTGAGCCATACAAGTCTAAAAGAAGTTGGAACCTGAGAGCAACTGCAAGGAATTACCTGGGCAAGCTAACTGCTTGCATACCAGCCAAAGTTTTCCCCAACTTCCCGACTCAGCAATGACCCAATAGACAACATTTCATTCGAATTATCCCTTCTGGTGAATAAGATAGAAATCATCAACACACTATCACGTGTGGAACGAAATAAATTTCTGACTCGTCAGGGATCGAACCAGGTCTCTCAGGTGGAAAGCAAGGGCGTTATCCACTGAGCCATACAAGTCTAAAAAGTTGGAACCTGAGCAACTGCACCCAGGAATTACCTGGGCAAGCTAACTGCTTGCATACCAGCGAGTTTTCCCCAACTTCCCGACTCAGCAATGACCCAATAGACAACATTTCATTCAATTATCCCTTCTGAGTGAATAAGATGAAATCATCAACACACACTATCACGTGTGGAACAGAAATAAATTTCTGACTCACGTCGGGATCGAACCCAGGTCTCTCAGGTGGAAAGCAAAGGCGTTATCCACTGAGCCATACAAATCTAAAGAAGTTGGAACCTGAGAGCAACTGCACCCAAGGAATTACCTGGGCAAGCTAACTGCTTGCATACTGCCAGAAGTTTTCTAACTTCCCCGACTCAGCAATGACCCAATAGACAACATTTCATTCGAATTATCCCTTCTGAGTGAATAAGATAGAAATCATCAACACACTATCACGTGTGGAACAGAAATAAATTTCTGACTCACGTCAGGATCGAACCCCAGGTCTCTCAGGTGGAAAGCAAGGGCGTTATCCACTGAGCCATACAAGTCTAAAAGTTGGAACCTGAGCAACTGCACCCAAAGGAATTACCTGGGCAAGCTAACTGCTTGCATACCAGCTAGTTTCCCCAACTTCCCGACTCAGCAATGACCCAATAGACAACATTTCATTCGAATTATCCCTTCTGAGTGAATAAGATAGAAATCATCAACACACTATCACGTGTGGAACAGAAATAAATTTCTGACTCACGCCGGGGATCGAACCAGAAATTTATTTCTGTTCCACACGTGATAGTGTGTTGATGATTTCTATCTTATTCACTCGAAAGATAATTCGAATGAAATGTTGTCTATTGGGTCATTGCTGAGTCGGGAAGTTGGGGAAAACAAGCTGGTATGCTAACAGTTAGCTTGCCCAGGTAATTGAATTTTGTGCAGTTGCTCTCAGGTTCCAACTTCTTTTTAGATTTGTATGGCTCAGTGGATAACGCCCTGCTTTCCACCTGAGAGACCTGAGTTGATCCGGACGTGAGTCAGAAATTTATTTCTGTTCCACACGTGATAGTGTGTTGATGATTTATCTTATTCACTCAGAAGGATAATTGAAATGAAATGTTGTCTATTGGTCATTGTCGAGTCGGGGAAGTTGGGGAAAATTGCTGGTATGCAAGCAGTTAGCTTGCCCAGGTACTCCTGGGTGCAGTTGCTCTCAGGTTCCAACTTTTTTAGATTTGTATGGCTCAGTGGATAACGCCTTGCTTTCCACCTGAGAGACCTGGGTTCGATCCCGACGTGAGTCAGAAATTTATTTCTGTTCCACACGTGATAGTGTGTTGATGATTTCTATCTTATTCACTCAGAAGGGATAATTCGAATGAAATGTTGTCTATTGGGTCATTGCTGAGTCGGGAAGTTGGGGAAAACTGGCTGGTATGCAAGCAGTTAGCTTGCCCAGGTAATTCCTTTTGGTGCAGTTGCTCTCAGGTTCCAACTTTTTTAGACTTGTATGGCTCAGTGGATAACGCCCTTGCTTTCCACCTGAGAGACCTGGGTTCGATCCCGACGTGAGTCAGAAATTTATTTCTGTTCCACACGTGATAGTGTGTTGATGATTTCATCTTATTCACTCAGAAGGGATAATTCGAATGAAATGTTGTCTATTGGGTCATTGCTGAGTCGGGGAAGTTGGGGAAAATCTCGCTGGTATGCAAGCAGTTAGCTTGCCCAGGTAACCTCTGGGCAGTTGCTCCAGGTTCCAACTCTTTTAGATTTGTATGGCTTCAGTGGATAAATGCCTCATGCTTTCCACCTGAGACTTGCCTGATCCCGACGTGAGTCAGAAATTTATTTCTGCTCCACACGGATAGTGTGTTGATGATTTCTATCTTATTCACTCAGAAGGGGCGATAATTCGAATGAAATGTTGTCTATTGGGTCATTGCTGAGTCGCAGTTGGGGAAAATCTCAGTCAGCAAGCAGTTAGCTTGCCCAGGTACTCCTTTGGGCAGTTGCTCAGGTTCCAACTTTTTTAGATTTGTATGGCTCAGTGGATAACGCCCTTGCTTTTCCACCCGAGAGACCTGGGTTCGGATCCCCGACGTGAGTCAGATTTATTTCTCTGTCTGTCACAGCATGATTTCACCATATATATATATATATACTGTATATATATATACTGTATATATATATATATATATATATATATATATATATATATATATATATATATATATATATATATATATATATATATATATATATATATATATATATATATCATATACACACACACACACACACACACATATATATATATATATATATATATATATATATATATATATATATAAATCTTGTTACTTGGCTGGATGCAACCCAAATTTCAGCAAGCCTTTTAGGATGAAGTTATTAGCCCAAACTCTACTCCACCTTACAACCAACTGCGGCCGGTTAACAGCTAGGTACCTAACTCGCAATCTATGTCACAACAAGCATAATGGAAATAATTGACAACAATCCTGAACAACATTTAAGAAAATTAGCTAAATGCAAAATCTAGAAATACGAGATCAGGGTCATAAAAGAAGACAAATGGTCATCAAATTTTGGCATAGGCTCGTTCAAGGTTCCTTTTCACGTTGTTTCTGTGTAGTTATATATATATATATATATATATATATATATATATATATATATATATATATATATATATATATATATATATATATATATATATAAAGTTGTCTTCATGATTGAAGTATTCCTCACAGCAAACTATGAGACATCTGCCAACTCAACATAGTCACATAATATTGGTACATGATGAACATTACTCGTACATCTGCCATTTAGTAAATGTGCTTTTGATCAGGATTTTACATATTCAGTGACAGTTTCCCTAGCAGCTTTGCCTATAATTTCTCGTTTCCTAAATAAAGGAATACTAACTGTAACACTGTGGAGATACAAGATGTCTCCATTGCTTGTCGTGATGTGCAACCAAATTCTTGAAGCCAACGGTACCCTCATGGTATTCAAGAAAATAGGCTGACTGCTAAATCACTAAGGAAATGTCATAAAAAATTTGATATGGTTGAAATACTCTCACCAAAAATGATCTCAGTATGGAGTTCAATAAAGGTTTTTCGTTCAATAAGGGTTTTTATCTTAAAAACATTGGGATACAAGACTGAAGAAACAGATGGAGAGTAGGGATTACCAAAGCTATAAAGCCCAGTAATTTATACTTAGTATGGTATATAAAAAAGGAAAACCTACGCAAAGTATATTTCTAAGCACAAAATTCCATGTAAACCTGTCATTTCTACCTAACAATTAGACCTAGGCTTCGTACCAGACACCAGGCTGTAACTAGGCCTAGGCCTAGTGTAGCCGCTTACCTGTTTTATTTGCCGAGTCTAGTGCAGGGACAATGACCTAGAACAGATTTCCAGTGCTGTATGGCGTAATTATGACTTAGAGAAGAAGCTATTACAATAATAGTGATATTTATGTCACAAATATGATTAGCACTTGCACAAAATTGACGTCTTTGTTCGTCGGCTGCTTTTCGTTCGTTATCAGGAACGGTAACTTTCGGGTCCGAGACATCGCACCATGGTTCCGCCCACCAAGTTCTTGAATAATGTTTCTTTAAGTTTCATCAATAAAAAAGTATTACTATCCTAAACATTGTGCAGAAGAACTGTAAATGAATTTCCAGTTCTTTATGCTAAATTTAAATAAACGATGTGTACATATATGTGTGTGGCTGTCGTGTCTTTTCAATCCATTCGCTGCAAAATACTAAACTATCATTTGCCTACGAAAACATTACCCAAAGCCGTTGCAATGGCAAAGCCTGAAAAAAATGAATCCGTGAGTTACTAAAGAACCTTGTCACCTTTATTTTCAAGACTATTCTAACGTATTCTTTAATAATACTGTATAAGCGATATTTTTAAAATACTGGTTGGTATTTTTTAGACGACTGGCATAATATGAGGATGATTATTTCCACGTTAGAGGATCTATCAAAATTCAATCATAATATGACACCCATTAAACTGTGGTGACACAGATTTATGTTCTGGTTTAGGAATTGTAAATTTAATTACTTTCTTGCAAAAGTGATTTTTCGTAATCGTCGCGGCCGGTATATTTAAAAAGAGTGATCAGTATTTATAGTTGATTAGTGTATGTATATCAATAATAATCAAGATGAAACCTGGATGGCACCTTAAACGATAGCCTACTGGTAAGCTTTATGGAAAAGTTAAATGTTTAGCCTAACTATCTAGAGTACTTAGCCCCTCAGGTTCGGTAAATATCAGTTTACTTGCAAAATGGGTGTGCGTTTGGTACTAGCCCCTCGGGGACGAATGTAAAAACATAAACAAAAGACATTAAATGTCATAAACACAAACAAAAGGCATAAACATCAACAAAAACAGAAGGAAAAGGCGGTAAATTTTACGGTCGCCGATCGACGTGAACCAGGGCGCGGTAGTAGTGGTCAGTATCGCTGGGAGGCTTTTATTAGGTTGTAGCACCTACCATAGGGCCGTCGTCGTTGGACTTTCATTGTCAGTCCTTGGGAATTGGGGTTTTATTACGTTGTTACACACTCGTATAATGTATGTCTACTCTAACAACAACCTAGATCCTCTGCCGGAATCCAGGTTTCTTGGGAGAGGGAATATAAAATTTAGTATAAAGTCTGGTGCGTCTTTAATTAACCAATAAGCTTAGTGCTGAGTTCTACCATTTCTTGACCCTGGAGTTTGCCCCCCCTAAATCCCTTGAACTGTAGTGGGCTTTAGCATAAATTTTGAAGTGGACTACAACGATGCATCGTAGCCTACCTTCACCTAACCTGATATAGGGCACCCGGAAACCCCCTGCACGTATGGTGCAGTAAATCATAGGGAAACACTAGGCCTATGTGTTTGCTTACTTTGGTTATTTGTTGCCCTTTTTCTGCCTTCCTCCTAACCGAAAACTGAGCTTATTTTACATTTATAATGCAGTACTTTCTGATTAAGCTGTGTGGTCAGAGCTTACTAACATCCAAAGGCTTGTAACCTGCATGCAGTACAAGGTCTTCTCACCAGTAAGGACATTTGTGTTTCATGACAGTTTATACTTAACGTACTGCGATGTTTATTCCCAAATTATTCAGAAACATATATCAGTAAAGACATAGTGCACCAAAGGCCAAGATGGTGAAAAACGATGCCAAAAACCTAGAGTGATTATTTAAGTTTGATTCTTTAATTAAAATCATTGCTAGGTTTAATTGGTTAGGTTAAGCAAATATTGTCACTATATGCATGTCCAGTGATTTTCCAAAGACATGCCACATTATTTGAAAAGTGTTTGAAATGAAAAACAATCCAAAACTGTGGAGGACATACAGAAATTAGAACTACAAACCAAACCAAACATGCAAATTTGGTGTCATTAATTGAAATTTTCATATATAAGAAAATGAGTATGATGTAAATGTTAATTGTGGGATTTTGTCATATTTTAGGTTAAAGGTAGACCATTACATACTCATTGATTAAACTATACATGATTAATGGTTGGATGTAAATGTTACTGTTAAACCTGTTTTATCATTTCAAAACCGGATTATACTGTAGTTTTCATTTTTTAATGTGATTTAATGATTTGAGACCATTAACCCATTACACTCCTTACCCTTGCCCACCAGTAAACTAGGCCACTGTGGGAAACCAAAATTTTGTAAATATTTAGGCTACTGTAATACTGGGGATTTACAAATTGATAAAATAGGTTATTTGGGGTTATCAGTGTGTATGGTACCGTTTTGAAAAATTTGATGATTTTTCTTTCAGAAATACACACCATAACCTTGTTCCTGTGGAATTCCACATTGTCGTCTTTTATAAAGAGTATGGTCATACCTAAATTAACAGATTTAATTCTTTGCAGAAGGCTGCCCTTTAACCAAATAGTCCTTAAACCAAGTGAATTTTTCCCAGAAAAAATATGAATTGGATTGTTCTGAACCTCCAAAAACTCAACAAATAAAAGCATTTTAACTTAAATTCAACTACATAGTTGTTTATATACAGGGATTATTGTACTGTACTGTATATAAAACAACCTTAAGTAAATGGTGGAAATAAACATAAATTTGTTCTTACTTTACTCATAAATGGGAGAGTTAATGGCATATGTACAGGGTGTTTCGAAATTAGAGCTCCCTTTCTACACCATAAACTAAAATTGATATGGACAAAAACAAGAGTAATTCAGAACAGGTATTTATTTAAGTTTCTCTCTGAGTATTTAATATTTTGTGTGGCCTCCATCTGCCTGTACCACAGCCTGCATTATTGAGGGGTATGATTTCAGCAAATCGCAAAAAAGCCGAAACTAAAACTTCATTTCCCTGAGCACTTCGGTCACCTCTCTTCACAGGTTGTCACTGTGCGCGCTTCAACACAATCTTTAAAGATACTACCAATGTTTTCACACACATTAAGGTCAGGGGAGCTACCTGGAAATTCACTTGACCAGAAGAAATTGATACCACTGTTTTGAAGCAGCTCCTGTGTCTGAAGAGCCTGGAAACATGGTGCCTTATCACGCAAAAATGTGACTTCTTCAACAGATAACACATTTTTAGGATCTTTGAGGAAAGGAAATACTCCACCAGTAAGCACAGTTTCTCTGAAGTATTCGCCATTCCATGACTGTCCTTTTTCTTTGATGATCCACATTAACCGTTTGGCTGTGAAACAAGAAAAATTCCCAAACATTCAGAAAATTTTACAACTTGGCGATAGCGCACGTCATCGCTGATATCATCCAACTTTGCAGCCCAAATGATGTCATTTTTATGATTTGGCTTCCTGACTGTGTAAATGAAGAACTCATTTGATGCAGCAACATGGAGAAAGTCAGCTTCATTCCAATCTTTAAGAAATGAATCACAAAACCATTCATGGTCTTCTCTCTGTTGCTGAGTGATGTTGGGCTTGCTGATGACATGAAATGGCTTGATACCAGATTTTTTCAACTCACAATATACAGCACTGTAACTTCTCTTCTTTCCCCTTTTTGTTTCTAGTTCAAGCACCAATTTACGTAAAGACTTTCTTGGTCTACCCACTGCCTCAGCTGTGATGTCTTTTGACTCCTGAGAAAGGACTTCAGGCCTTCCAAGATTCTCACTCTTTTCACGATGACAGTCATATGGATTTTTGTTCCAGTTTCTTTTAACAAAGGATTCATCTCTTTTAATGTGAAATGAAAGAACGTGAAATGAAGGATGCTCCAGCATCCCTGGCCTCTCTGAAGGTTATAGCCCGGATTCGGTCAATCCATCTGATTACAGTACTTCCAAGTCATTAGCTATGGCTGTATCTAACTCCATCACTCAGTCTGAAAATACAAGAAATGTAAAATAAAAAATAGCTTAATAGAAACTTAAAATAGTGTACTTGGAGATAGGCTATAGCAGAAAACTTCATAACTTTCCATTTGTTTTGTGGAGGGGTGGGCTCTAATTTTGAAACACCTGGTAGTAGATGACGAAGAAGGTGAGAGGAGGAGAGGCGTTATTGTTTTGAAAGGAAGTACCCTTCCACAAAAATAGCAGGCACCTTTGCTTCTTGTTTTGCCTCTCTTTTTTTCTGCCTCTTTCTGCTGCACACATCTTAAGACTCACTGTGTTTTTTTATCACAAAAATCCACTCCTGTGATTTTTGTTTTTGTCCTTAAAGTTTAAGATAGTATTGACATTCAGCAGGTTTGTAACACTGTTTATTATAACTTTGTCAAGTTAATATTTTTCCAGAAACTGCAATTTCCCACAGTGCACACCCTTTTTTTTTTTTTAAGGAACTAGGGACATCTGCACTTCCCTCTTCCTCTGAAGAAGAAGATTCCTTGGCTGTTGTCTGTTGCTATTCCCTCTGAGGGTCGTTTAGTTCGTCTGTGGTGAGCTCTTCTTTGTACTCTGATGCTAACTCCCACATCATCATCAGTGGTCTCCAAGCCTTGGACTTGCGAGAGACAATATCCTCCACAACAGGCCCAGCCTCAAAGCCTTCAAAATTCCTTTTTGCCACAGTATATTGTCCTTTTCCTCCAGACAGAGTTAATGGTCCTGTAAGAGACATCTCCCCAGGCTTTGTCTGTGAGGCCTATGCAATGGAGGATATTGAAATGGGTAATTGTAGAATTCTGACATTTGTACCAAGGGAATTGAATTGATTGTGATCAACATGATTTATGATTCCTCTTGATTTTCCTAATTAACTTCAATGGAGCCGTTCACACCTGGTGAATTGAGTCAATTCACTAATGATTGTATTCAGTTCAGTTCAATGATTCTGTTAAAACAATTTTTCTTCACTCAAGGTGAGCCCATATAGTTGTAAACACCATGGTACCCCACGTCTCCTGCTCAATTTATTTCGAGAGTGACGTGTTATATAAGATCCTTGTGATCCTATGCATCACGAGCAGTATGCAATAACTGCTTTGTAAATGAAGATTGGTACTGAAATGAAATTTAAAGTTGATTTAAGCATTTCACTATTCACTGCATATGGTAGGCCTATGTAGAAGTGGCTCATTCTGTTCTGCCACTTGACAGCTCCCTGTTCCCTGTGGTGATAAAAAATATTCCCTCAGGGTGTCACGAACTGACAGCTTCTGCTCTAAGCCTTGCACTTCTTGTTGGTGTCAGACATATGTCTGGACAGTGGGAATCAATTTTCTCATCAGCATCACCAAGAGAGCTAAAATTTTTTGATGCTGAATGAAATTATGAAGCACACAGATACTTTTACCTTGCTTTAGATACCCCTATGCTTGTCTCCATTGCTGTTTTAGGTACACCAAATTTCATAGCTAGCCCTCCAAATGCACATCCTACTTTTTGCCTTGCTCTGCATATCCTATGGTTGAATATCTTTTTGAAGTACCGTAATCAAAGTCCTTTCAAAGGTAAGGACTTATTCAAGTAGGCTTCATTGGAAAAGCTTCATTTCCTGTAAGATAGAATGGTACTTTTATTTCAGTCATTAAAAACTGCAGTATCACTGTTTCGGCCATATGTCCTTATATCTATTAGATTAAAACAACACTTGCCATCAAAAGTTATACCATTTTATGATTATAGAAAAGTGAACCTGCACAAGGTAGGTATTTCAGCCAGCAATGCTTGTTATCATTACTTCCACTTGGAATACTGCATTTCTCAAAAAATGACTACTATTTCTCTCCACTGATGATCATTAGGTACTGACATTACATGTTTCTTTGATAATCTTATGCGCTGGGTACTGGCAATTGACTCAGTTTGACTTAGTGTGAAAGGAAATTATTCAGAATGACTTGAGTCGAATGATTCATGTTTTGAATCAAATCAAATTGAATTTCTTTGTGAAAATGTGGCTCAGGGTCAGTTCTGCATCAAAAGTCACTTCAGAGCACCTCTGGAATAATGCTTTGGTGTAGAATTAAAGATGATGTGCTGGTTCATTGTCTGAATGAGAGGAGTCATGTTAGGAGATAAGAGCCTTACCTTCAAAAGTTCAACTCATGCAGCAACTCAGCTTCCAAGCCTGGAGGGTGAACAGGATCATTGTCCAGCACAAGAGCTGCCTTCAGGGGCAATTGTTTGTTCTTGGGAAATCTCTTGAGAATAGGGCCAGCCACTTCATCCAACCACTCAGTAAAAAATATGCCTGGTTACCCAAGCTGTACTGTTAGCCCTCCATCTCACATTTATTTTATATATTTTCTGTTTTCTTGCTTTTCTTTAAAATTCAGGGTTTTGAGTGGTAGACAGGCAGAGGCTTCAGTTTTAGGTCCCCACTTGCATTCCCACAGAACAAAAGAGTTAGTCTATCCTTCATTGGCAATGACTTCTCCTCTTGGGTGATATAGGTCTTTTTTTTTTTTTTGGCATTTTGTTACAAAACAGGCATGTCTCATCACAAGTGAACGCTTATTGTGACATAAAACTTTCAGCCTTCATATTGTGATTGAACTCTTTAACATACTTCTCACCAGCATCTTTGTCACAACTTACAGCCTCCCCATGCCCCCACCATACTGTATGCCACTCTTCATTTTGAATTTCTCAAACTACATATGACTGGCTTGAGGGCTACCTGTATCAACACTCGTTCCAGGGATGGTTTTCAAGATATCAGCATGTAATTGTCTTCCCTTTACGCATGAGATGGCCTCAAGGACATTATCACTGGCTAGTTTGTATATGTGGGAAAAATACAAGTGATTTTAAAAATTGCTAATTTCTCCCTATCTTTTTGCCTTTCTAGCATCTCTTGCCTTCTTAGGGGCCATGATGACTTATATAAAGTACCATTAGTCTGCACAAGAATAAGAAAAATTCACAAGGACATGAACACAGTTTAGCAGAGATATGCACTGAGAGAGATCCATTCATAGACTGAATTTTTCCCTTTATTTCAGCTGTAAACCACACACGTTACACACTTAATCCCTTACACTGAGCATAAATCTGTTAGCTGAGTGGATTTTTCATTTGACAATGTCATTTAATCACATTGTTTATTAATTGAAACTTCCATTAATCTAGGCATGTCTGTATCCTTTAGCACAAACTGGAGATGGATGTTAAACCTGGTAACAAGGTGATTAGTTGGTGGTTACAGGGTGTGAGTGGGGGAATACCCCTCTCTCACATGTCACCAGGCACTTTTTCTTTGGCTATCTTTGAGGGTGGACATCTTGTTGCATTCTTCTCTACTGTCTGTTGATCTTTTCCTTAGCATTTGTGCCTTCTCTCTGCTGTCCATTGAACTTTTTGTGAGTATTTTATGTTTACTGTTTTAGGGGTTTGGTTTTTCATATCTTAGGATGGAGAAAACCAAGGCCAAAGGTACTGTGAACAGTATGAGCAGCCTTGTGGTAGCTTCATGTCAGCAGTAAGTGTTGATCATCTTTGGTATTGTTACTTTGGCAAAGGAAAATCATGCACTGTATTTCCTCCCTGCAAGAAGTGCTCTGGATGGTCTTCTGCACAGTGTGAGAAGTTTATTGGGAAGAGGAAGAACAGAAAACATTTGATGCCTCATTATGGAAGAACACATGCCCAGTGACACTTACAAATCTGGTCAATTTTTTTCTTCTCACTCCTCATATATTAATCCCTCTGCCTTCTGCTAATACTGCCCCCTGCTAATACTGCCCCCTCTCTCCATGGATGATGACTTGGGTGCTTGGGTTCTTGGAACACCTGGTAGCTTCCAGGAGGGAAGGTTCTACTTCTGCTGCTTAGGTATCTGCTAAGAAGGGGGATTTCCTGTAGTGGTCATGCTCCCAGGAGATGGGCAATGCACAAGTCAGGAAAGAAAGGAATTGTCCATGACATTCTTCTTCCTCTTGATTGTCGAGTTCATCCTCCTCCTCTTCATCGTCTGCACCTTCTACCTCCACAGGAAGTTGAGTAAGGATGCATGATTTTAAATACTCATCTTTCAGACCTCTCAGAAGTATTGTGGCTTCATCTGCAACAGTACGTTCTGGTGAGAGCAACACATATTTACCTGGGTTTTTACTTTGGTTTCAGCTTGGGTACACTTGCAGGGTATATGCTTGCTGCATTGCATGGACAGTTGGCAGGTTCTGGTGTCCTGCAAGGTGCATTTTCTCTAAGGCAGAGACTGCCACCTCTCCTATTGCCATGAATTGGGGATTGTGGTAAACTGGGTGAAGTCAGATCTCATTCTTAACTTGACATAGACAGCTACCTTGACGTCAGTCTACTTGAGGGATGTTGCCCACAAGTATTTGGAGACCTTCTCCTTGGGGCCTATGTTGGCTTCTCAACAATTTGTGTAAGCACCCGGGCACGGGTTGACAGAAAAGTATCTTATCTGAAGACTTAAGCTTAATGTAAGTTTGGAGGTGCTGAGGGAGAGTGACTGGACTCCCATCCTATCTCTTTTCTAGAGTAGCACCTAGGCTGTAGTAGTTGGACAAGTAGCACATAGGCCGAAGTAGTTGGACAAGATATGGGCGAGTACACGAAAAGCTTTCAGAGGTAGTCTATGTCATGACTCCTTTAATCTCCTGCCCATTTGGTGAAATGGTTGACCAGAGCAGTAGGTTCAGGCCAGTGTACCCTGCATTATGGGAGTATACTCAAGTAAGGAAAATGTGAAGAACCAATCCCCCTTTGAGGATTTCATGTTAGAAGGCAGCCTGATTCTTGCTATTTTACCTAATAATAGGTTCAGAATCAATTCTACCCACACTGCCGCCCCCATCCCTTCGTCAAAAGAGGGTGGACAGAAGGAGGCATCCTAGTAACTAATACTGAAAGCTTTTTGTGTACTCACCCTTATCTTGTCCAACTACTTCGGCCTATGTGTCTCCTGTATAAAAAGCAATGATTTGTATTTCTGCAGGAACAAATAATTTTTAAACGTAATTTTGTTTATTGTAGGTATACAAACCAGAGCCTTTTAAAAATTATATAAGCCTAGCTCAATGCCTGATTTTTCCCTGTGGCCAGAGGAAAAAGTGAATGGTGATGTAAGGTGAGCGAGGGGTATTTCCCTGCCTGTCCTGGCATCTCCACCAGTCAACTACCTTGTTACCAAGTTCAACAACCACTGCAGTGTGAGCAGAACGATGATTCTCTATAAAAGGCTGGTTTGTATACCTATGAAAGAAATTATTACTTTTAAAATTTGTTATTTTTTTTATGTACGTAACTACAATGGAAACCGGCATTTGTATGGCCATCATTCAAAAAATAAAAATTGAGATGCACTGTACAAAAAGTTGTGTGCACATAAAAAAAAATGCACCCTAATAATTGTAGCCTTTTTTTAATTCTTTAAGTGGTGTATTGTAGTAATCTTTTTTTTTTTTATTTTACTGTATACATGTAGGCTATATGTAGAATAAAACAATGAAAATTATGCCACATAGAATTCTTCAGTACACCCCATGTAGGCCCAACTGCAATTAGTGGAAAATTCAGTGTGAGCACCATTGTCATAATTGCTTCTGGCTCAAAAGAACAGTACAATACCATGCATATTTACCTTACAGTTACTCAAAAACTGTACAGTACTAGACTATACGATATACAGCATAAATAAACTCTGTGATAAGCACCCTCTAATGGTAATTTCCCATGTAATAGTGTTATGGTGCTGTACAGCATCATCATTATTTGGAACGAATCTTACCTGCTGTTAAAGTTAGCTTTTATCTTCGCGCCATCAGGTGCGATCGACACTAAAAAAAAAAAAAAACGCTTGGCTAACCTGCTAGGACAGTCTGTAGTAATCACCTGTTTCCCACTAGGTGTCACTAGAATGTTGATGTTCTTGTCAGAATTCTTCGTGCCATGTCCTTATACAGACGGTGTGAATCGGCATTATTGATAATTCCGATGATTTCTGGCAGATTTTCTCTTGTACGGTATTGTGCTTGTTTTCTGTTTTTGCATTAGGCCTATGTCATCTACAACAAAGAGATCAAAACATTAGGCTGTATTGTGATTTGAACATTAAACAGCATCCAACATTTGTAAAAACTGCTATAACTATTGCAACATTTGTAAAATTGTTAAAAATATAAGTTTATTTGCACCAACAGATATCCATTACAATTATTCAACAACCCTTATACTTTTGAACACAATTGTGGAAGCAAACTAAACACGGATCTTTTATCATAGCGGGTTCTTGCTGTCGTTCGTATGATAGAATTGCAGATTCCTGACTCTCCGGAGAATGTTGGTCTTCATGACAGCATATTTGACCCTTCATAAATTCTCAGTGTTTTTTTTTTTCGGCGGAAGATAATTTGGCTGGAAATGGAGAAAAGCCCCTGAAAATTCTTAGCTTTGAGTGCATTATGTGAACACAAATATGTGGAATGCTTATTGTTTTTCGTGACGTGTCCAATGGAACAGTCAACTAGTTTGAAGGTTTAATAGGATGTGACGGCTAAGTCTGAATGAGATAATTTGGAGTTTTCATTCTTTGGCGTGGAGAGATTAATTTTTATCATTTATGGTTGCCCAGTTTTATGAGAAGCACAATTAAGTGATTGAGGCATTCAGGTCGTATGCCGAGAAACTAGTGTAGTTAATGTGAATGTATAAAGTAGCCTTTTATTTGGATGACCTAGTGATGCCCTACTAATGCTTCCTAACCAGATCTGAGAACATAGAAGATTGGAAAAACTAGAAAGAAGGCTATGCATCTGTAATGATTTCTGTTATTGTTTCTTATTCTAAAAACTAGCGAGTAAAAAATGTTTGTACATTGTGTCTGGGGAAAGCTTGACCTTCCTCAAGTGAAGGTAACAAAACTTGTCAAAGGCTGGAGATTTCCTGATTTGTCACACGTGTAGCATCGCCCACCACATAAGAAGATTACAGCCAACTTCCGCAATTGTAGGGAGACCTCATTTCCCAGTTGGAGGATTGGCTTAACCTCTTCAAAGTGGCCCCTGACGTCGATGGGTTCATTGCTGTGCATTTTGGTGATTTGAACACTCAGACATACAGGGACATTGCAGCATTAACTGATATTTTATGTTTTTGCGAATTGTCTTAACATGAATGTTAGGCCAGCATTTTCTGAAAAAAATGATTTGACAATTCATATGGTTTGTATTTTTTACCACTCTTTGACGGTTTAGGGAACTAATACGCTTTTTTTCACGTTTGCACGTGATAGAGGAACGATAACCAAAATTCTGATTCACCTATGTTTTTGTTTCCATACTAGATCAAGTGGTTTGGTTGTTACAGGGTGAAGGACATTATGTATAATACTTGGATCTGAAGTTCAGTAGGAAATTACATACATCCTTCCATGCTTTGATTATTACATAAGACACGGAAGAAGGCCGTACTTAAAGATAATAGAAAAGTGAACGTTGAGTATATACAGTGCTGGTCATATTCATGTTAATTTTCAAATCGGTTGAAAATACAAGGATTAGAGGATGATTTTGAGTGTTTTTGTCGCTATTAAGGAAATGGAAGTTATCCTGATGTAGTTTTATGCTTATTATTAATTTTTGCAAAGTGATTAGGTAGCCCAAAATCAATTAGTCATCTGTGAGGCCCATAGTAATACAGATCAAGTGGGATTATCCTGGTTAGTGTTTTGCATTACATAATGGCGAATGAATGGCCTTCATATCTTTTAAAGGCCTGAATTATTACAGTTATTAAATTTGTGTCAAAGGACTTGCCTTCATTTGCTATTTGGTATGTATGCCGGTGATGGGGAACAGCTACTTAATGAGGTATATTTTATAGCAGTCAAAGTAACCATAACAGTCACGTACCTCTTTAACTATGGGCTATAGTGGAAATGAAGTCAAGGAATTTTTCATTCTGGCTTTGAATTCACTTTGGGGGCCTTCCTTCAGTCTTTCGTGATTAAGGATGTACAGTTTATAAAATTATGAAATTACTAATGGTTTCTTCCTTATAGGCGGAGTCACAAAGGAAAGAATTGCTGAGGGGTGTTTTGCCCCCAGAAGGAAGCTCATATTTCCCTTTGTGTATACATGTTATTTCTAAGGGAAAGTGAATTCGAACTATTGGGCTATTTATGCCTAATATAATAATGGAAAGTATAAAAATCTCATGTGAAATATCATACACACGTATATGTATGAATGTATATATATATATATATGTATGTATGCACGTACGTACGTATGTATGTATGTATGTATATGTGTGTGTATGTGTAATATAGTGTACTGAATTGCAGAAAATTGTTGGTTTCGGATAGCTTTGTACCGTAGTTATTTTCGCTTAATTGTCCATTGTGTAGAAATCAAACATTTAAATGATAAAGAGATGTGACATATGTGGGGTATATATATCTAGGTCAACACTACGGCTGGGGAAGAGAGTCGGACTGTACTAGGTTTTGATTGGAGGTTAATTGGTCGTGAAATTGTTATTGTGGAATAGCGTAACGTCAGATTATTTTCCCCAGTTAGAATATGCCCAGCGGCGAAGGCTTCATTCCAGTTGATATTCGGGATTACTTGTGGTATCAGGTGCTTTCACGCGCATGTCAATCACGCTGGATAATACGGGTTGTGAATGTGTCTAGAAATTCAGGGTGGACTTGTGAAGGAGGACTTTTTCATGCCGTAAGAGATAGCGAGATATTTCATTCATGATGGAGGACGACGTCAGGAAGACAATTTTGGGTTTATCCGCGTTTATGTTCGTCGTCTTTCACTTGCAGTTCACTCGGAATTTCTGGATAGAAATCAGATACACGAACTGTCTTTTAATGCTGCATGTGAATATTGTATTATTGTTATATAAAAGTTAAAATTTATAATATCGAATCGACGTTTAGGTTAGAAAAATAAACATGATTCTATTTAAAATAGGTCTTTCTGAAGACCACATGTGCGGATCACATAGTTTTCCGTTGGTTTCTTAATTTGTCAAGTTACCGTGACTTTCGTTCCCTGTGGCTATAGTGGGGAGAAGAGATTATTCCTCTTCATGAAGGAGTTATCCTAATTGTTTTGTTGGGTGGCTGTGTGTGGAGTTATCGTTCCCATTGTACAGGATTATTATTATTATTATTATTATTATTATTATTATTATTATTATTATTATTATTATTGTTGTTGTTGTTGTTGTTGTTGTTGTTGTTGTTGTTGTGAATACTGTTGATCCCTTAAGAAGCGTGGAATCGGCTATCTGCTGTAATTTTACAAATGTTAGATTTCAAGGATTTTTCAAAATTTATATATGCATGCAAATGCCACCCGACTTTATTTTGACATGTTGCTGTAAAGTGATTAATTTTTTCTAAATAATCATTTTCCCAATAGAAAGATGGTATTAATCCAGTGATTTTGAAATTGTACGCAATTAATGGCCCTAAGCCATATTCAGTCGTTATGCACTGAAGTAGAAACCAGTGAGGTATGGTCCCAAGGGCTCGTTTTTGTTTTTTTTGCACTTGAGAGGGACATTGGTCATACCATAAACTGAAGTGAAGCTGAGCCGTTTCTCTAAAGTAACTGCCTGCACAAAAGGAGGATTATGGCATCTGCCATCATCGGTTGAACTGAGAATAGGAATTTTTCAAGAGGACGCTGGAAATAAGAGTTCAAGAGCGAGTTAATCTTAGAATTAAGACCCATTGGCAAGCAAGTGTTCCAGCTGATAAGCCCCAACAGAGTTCAAGAACGAGTTGATCTTAAAATTAAGACCCATTGGCAAGCAAGTGTTCCAGGTGATACGCCCCAACAGAAATAAACAGTAAATTCTTTGAAAAGACCCACATGGTTTCTGTTTCAGTGCCTAACGTCTGAATATGGCTAAAGAATTTTAATTACCCACAATTTGAAAATCTGGATTAATACCATCATTCTGTGTGACAAATGCTTATTGTAGAAGAATGAATCCTTTTACAGCAACATATCAGAATAAAATCGAGGATATTTGCGTGCATATATAAATATCTAAAAATCCTTGAAATCCAAAATTTGTAAATTACAGTAGGTAGTAGATTCCACACTTCTTAAGGGATCACCAGTATTCACAATAATAATAATAATAATAATAATAATAATAATAATAATAATAATAATAATAATAATACAATGGAGCTAACGAGTAAAACAGCGACGGATTAGCCACTCCATCACGGGACAACCATCATATTCAGTCTCACCAGCGTCGTTATTTCACACCTACATATTCTACTCTATTTAAAGTCTCTGTAACTTAACTACGTCCACATTCAGCGGTGATCAGGATAGAAGTATTGTCAATGGAAATATAGGATAGAAGTATTGTCAATGGAAATATATGATTTTGTTACGTAAATAGCGTTTTTCTGAACCCTTTTCAGTTTTACTGATATATATTATACTATATATATATATATATATATATATATATATATATATATATATATATATATATATATATATATATATATATATATATATATATATATATACACATACACACACACACACACACATATATATATATATATATATATATATATATATATATATATATATATATATATATATATATATATATATATATATATATAAACTACGTCCACATTCAGCGGTGATCAGGATAGAAGTATTGTCAATGGAAATATATGATTTTGTTACGTAAATAGCGTTTTTCTGAACCCTTTTTCAGTTTTACTGATATATATTATACTATATATATATATATATATATACACATACAAATATATATATATTTGTATGTGTATATATACACATACATACATATATATATACATATATATCTCGTTTCTAATCAGTGAAGGGAACCCTTTGCGTGTGTTAATCACGAGTTTTACGTGTTTTTTTTTTTTTTGCGAGAACATCCTTATGATTAACTCCAACAGTGAAGGCAAAATTTTAAATTGTAGGCAGGTTTTTGGAGTTGTAACTTTTTGTAAAAATATTTTGCCGTAAAATTTTCATTCTGGTAACTAAAGGTTGACATTATTTTTGCTGCCATTTTTTTTAACGTATTATTAAGGTTTCTGGATATTTTCTTAGGAGATTCAGTGCATGCTCTCATTCTTTGCAGGTGCCTTCCTCCCATAAAGGTTCGTGGTATACTTGTCTGTGGTTGTTGGCAGTGTCTGTGTCGTAAACGGTGAGTTTTCACATTTTATTTGGAGACTGTGAACAGCGCTGGCTTAGAAGTCTAACTTATTGTATTAGTGATACATCACACGGTATCAAACCAACGAAATCTTTCCCCATCGTATTGGTGGGTGTAAGGAAGTTCTAGGAAATATTCGACTGTGACGTTTATCACCACGCCAGTATAGTGCGTGACTTTTTTTTTTTAGATAATTGTTCTATTTTAAGATTTGCTGTATATATCTTGAAAATGTTTAAAATGTCATAGTATCCCCGATATATGAACTTCGTGATTTGGTGAATTTCTTAAAGTATGTGCCCCCCCAAAAAAAAATGTTTAGAAAAGTTTTCCTTGTTATTACACAAACAATTAAGAGTAGATTATTTTTATGTATGGTTTGTTTGTCAGCAGCATTTGCTAGATTATTTTTATGTATGGTTTGTTTGTCAGCAGCATTTGCCAGAAGTTATATGTCAGTTATTAAAAAAAATTTTCCAAGAGGTTTTTCTCTCGACGGGCAACAGGTAAGTAGATTCTGAGAGAGGTGGGAATAGAATTTTTGTCGGTAAGGACCTTTTTTTGTCACGAGTGTGAGACGACGATTACGGCTGACTCGCTTGGGATAGGGAAGGCAGTCCTGACATCAGCACAACCTAGGTTAGGGAATATTAGGTTAGTATGTGTCCCTGTAATTACCATTGCTTGTAATTGATGAAAGTTGGTAGCCTCTGAACGCCGCTTTAGTTGTATGTATTGCCGCTGGTATGTCTAGATAGCTATGGTGAACCACCAATTTACTACGTGAATGTATTTGTATGATGTGTTAACTGTTGTTGTATGAGAGGATTTGACTGGTAGCTTCACACTACCACCATCACTCGTACACTAGTACTTTGAATTTAATTTTTTCAATGCCGGGTATTTATATTACATAGCTACATATTTAGATATAGTGTTACTGTATTTACATCACCCCCGTAATTTTTAAAATTCATATTGCACTTGATACGGTAGGGTTTCCATTTTTCTTGCTGATCCATAGCATTCAGGTCTGATCATTTGTTTACTGCTTGTATGTCCTTTCACAGAATTTACTGTTTATTTCTCTTGAAAATAAATAGTTCACGTTCTCTTTCAGGCAGTTTTTTCCAAAAAAGAGTGAACCTATATTGAACGAAAAGTAAAGCCAGCAAATATTGTATAAACCCAAGTAAGGATATTTGTAAGGCAATTTTGTAGCCTTCAATCCTATGTCTATTTTTTTCTTTGAGGAAAATTATATTTTCATGAATTATTCTAGAATTGCTTGCATGATTGTTACTGCAGATTTTAATATTTACATTGGCAACTTCTGTCTGTTAACAATAGTATGTTAATGGTAGTAAGTACATGTACCCATAGTGTAGATATTAGAACCAGGAAGGTTGATTATACAAGGTTGTTATGATTGTCACCACAACCTCAGAAGATTCATAGAATATTTAATAGGTTCATTAGTTTTACTGCCCCTATATTCAGAAAGACTGTTTACCCTTGAAGTTAATGTCTGGTAATAAAGGAATGACGTTTTGAATGGTCACATCTGACGGTTTACCTAGAAAAGTGAGTAACCTTAATTATTGACAAGCAAAACGTGGAGTGATGAAATAGGTGGCGTACTCAGTAGTGAATGGTGTAAAAACAAACTGCTAAAATTGTGTTGTATTTGCTGCGAATGCAGTCAGATTTGAACCATAATGTTTTCCTTAACGTAAGCCTGTTGTATCATGATGTTTTCCTAAGTGTGAGTCTATTGTGATTGCCGTTATAAAGACTATAGACCCCGCGGACTTTCCGTATCACTCTTCTTCCAACCAAGACAGAGCTCTCTTATCATTTGACTTGTGGGGGGGGGGCGGTGTTTTGAGAACATTGAACCACAGAGATTGAGAACAATGCTGACTAGTAGTTAGTGTGGTGGAGCTAAGTAAGAGTGAGGAAGTTTAGATCCAAAAACAAGATACGGATCTTTCCTTGATAGTGACCCCCAAGGGTTTAACCTGGTATGTATCCACCCTCGCTGCGTGTTTAGTACAAGGCCGTTAGAGATTACCATAAAAAACATGACCAAAAGACTGTAAATATCATAACGATAATGACCCCCAAGAATAATGGTCCTAGATAACGACCCCCGAAAACCCTTGGGGGTCACTATCTAGGAAAGGTCCCAGGATACTTCCGTATATGCTACGAAAATGACGGTAACCTGAGAACTGCCCTCTTGATCTTTGGAATCAAAATAAGTAAAATTTTGTGACAGAGGTCTGTAATCAGTATAACTGTTACTTCAGACGAATATTCACCAGTAAACTGGAACATTTTGCAATGTTTCGTAATGTATAGCATGTCATTGTACATGGGTAAAAAAGGCTTGTGGCAAAATTTCCGAGGATTGCCGTAACTCTTCTACTGGTCCCACTTCAAGTAGTTTTTCAAAGAGATATTACTAGTAATACGTCTTCATCAATTCAGAAAGAACCCCTTTTTCATTTCTAACCTTTAATTTGACCCCAAGAAAAAAGGCATAACACTGGACTTGGTCTTTTAGGAATGATCTTACCTGAAACAATTGTTTGCGAAGACAACCTCTGTAACTTCTCTGGATCACAGGTTGACATGTCTTTAAGGGTTACAATAAGGTCCTGACTCTCAAGTCATTAACAAGACTTTCATTTCGGCACTGGACAAATCTTTCGTTTTTATAGCCTGGAAACATAAGCTAGCCCAGATATGCACATAATACTTATAACTATTATTCTCACCTTATCTAGCATTACAGATACACTCATTCATATATTATATGCACACACACACACACACACACACACACACACACACACACACACACACACACACACACACACACACACACACATATATATATATATATATATATATATATATATATATATATATACACATACATACATACGTGCATACATATATTGTGTGCATGGGTGTGTGCGTGTGTGTGTGTGGTGTGTGTGTGTTGTGCGTGTGACTGCAAAGCGTCTCTTTGTCGTGCACACTCAAAATAGAACAAATGAAAAAATCACGTACAAACAATATAAATCACGAGCTCAGAGATTAAAACGACAACGCTGAATGTGCAACGCCTCGTTCCGGGCCCACCCACCCACCGGCGGCGCAAGCACGCATGCATGCATACATATACTCATACATATCGCTATTGTCCATATTCGAAAGGCAATTTCAGCGAATCCACTTATGGCAAGTTGAGCACTGTGCTTTTTGTAGACATTTGATTAGGGGAAATAACGCCAATAAAATCCTCTCTCTCGCTGGCGCGCAAGAGCGTCACGCACCCGGATGGGAATACATAAATGTAAAAATCCCCTTTCGAAATAATGCTAAATGTATTTTATGAAAGCGAGAGAGAAAAATAGTTTAACCTTAAAATGTTTTATTTCTAAACGATCCAATATTCCCTCTCTCTTTTTCTCGCAAAACATATATGTATTTCTACGCACACATTATTTATGTATTCGCATAGTGCGTTTAAATAAAACCTGCCAAAAAAGCCCTTTTTTTTATTTATTCTCCTGTGAAAAGATAGTCGTGATATGAAAATGAAAATGAATGGATGTAAGGTTGAGGAAAACATTAAATAAGAGAAGTGTGTATATGTGTATAGTATATTTGTCTGTGTATGAATCTGGATGTATATAGGTATATAGGCCTTAGCCTATATATACCTATATATATGCATATATATGTGTGTGTATATATATATATATATATATATATATATATATATATATATATATATATATATATATATACATACACACTTGCATACTTTAGTTTCATTATTATTATAATAATTTCCATTATGGGAAGTTCTCAGATATTTGTGTTTTGTTGTAATAGTTTATTAATGTTATTTTCTTGAATTATGTCATTAAATGAAGGAATAACTTTCATTAATGTCACTCGAATTAAAGTTGAATAAAATTATATTCGTCTACGTTGTCTGACGCGCGCATCCGCCTAATGAAACGTACGCGTATTTATTTTTTTCCCCTTTTTTTCGTATTGACCTTCGTTTGCAACTTTCAATCAACAAAGGCAAAGGTGAAATTAATATGCGCAAATTCAAATTCCAAAAGAGTCATAAAACCCCGGACAACATTTGTAGCACCCCAAAACATTTTTCCAAACTAGTGCCTCTCGCCATCAAAAAAAAAAAAAAGTCGAAAAATATATGATGTGAGAGATTCTCTCTCTCTCTATATATTTTTGAATGATGATATTTCTCATAAAAGACACACACACACGCACGCGACCTTTTAGCTACGCTACTGACTGGATTTCCATTCTTTTGACTCTCTCTCTCTCTCTCTCTCTCTCTCTCTCTCTCTCTCTCTCTCTCTCTCTCTCTCTCTCTCTGAGTTTCCTGTTGCTTTTATTGCGCAGTCAGAAATGAAGAACTCCGAACTTGAAAGAGCGCCGTTTTTATTATTTTTGATTAAGCATGTGTGTACGCCAAAATAATGCATTTGGAAACATACATTTAAAATGTTAAGTATGGGTTGGTTGTACCACACTGATATTAATTGATGTTTTCATTCTTATTTTCACTGTAGTTGTGTGCAAAAGTGGTCATTACTTTGCAGCAGATTATTATTTCTGTTATTATTACGGTGACAGAGGGTCGAGAAGGCAAGTTCCGACCTTAAGGACGTTACGTACCGCCCTGGAGCTCATGATACCTTCATTCTGCATGCTTACATAGCGGCTAGTAGTGAAAGAGATTTGATCCCTATGGGTAGACGAAGGCAGCTGTAAATATCGAGTTTATGATAACACCTAGCGTTACTTCGAACAATGTATTCTTTCAGCTTCCCCAAAGGCAAATATCAGTGTAAAAGAGCAATATAAAAGTGATCTCCAAAACCATTTCAGACAGATCCACCCGACCAACTTTTTTGTTCATGCGTCGGTGGTTTTACAGATATTGAATATTCGAGGTCGATTGTATTTGACAGTGTGAATGAATGCGAACGATTTAAACCCAATTGCCTCTACTCCTGCATTCGGTTATCCAGCCTATGTATGCATGTTCCGCTGGAGCCCCTTTTTGCGCTCCCTGACATTGATTAACCCCATTTTTGTTTATTTTTTTATTTTGCCCTACTCCTTTGTAGGGGTTGGTGGTGCTTTTTGGCCCTTTTGACGTGGTGGTAGTTTTCTTTAAGAGTAAGCTTATGCAGTGGCTTTTTTTTTTATGTTTTTAGATCACTCTGTAGGAGTTAATACACATTTACTGTCTTGTTATTTTGTGAAATCACTGTTCTTTCATATTGTCGTCAGTCGGTCAGTCATGGCTGATGGCAGCTCATCGTTGGGCTAGTCGGTAGGACTTTGGACTGGAACTTGCTAGGCCCGAGTTCAAGTCTCCGGCCGGCTGATGAAGATATAGAGGAATTTATTTCTGGTGATAGAAATTCATTTCTCGCTATAATGTGGTTCGGATTCCACAATAAACTGTAGGTCCCGTTGCTAAGTAACCAATTGGTTCTTAGCCACGTAAAATAAGTCTAATCCTTCGGGCCAGCCCTAGGAGAGCTGTTAATCAGCTCAGTGGTCTGGTAAAACTAAGGTATACTTATGGCTGATGGCAGTTATAACAACTATGGTCATGGACATGTCGGCTAATGACAAACGTCTGTGCGTGTTTAAATGTTTGTATTTAAACGCAAATTCACAATTCCGAATGTATGCATACATTCAGTGAAACACAGTCAAGTATACAAGTGAAACAAGCTTCATCGCATTCACTTCAAGTCAGTTTTAATCAAGACCACTTCCGTAGCGGGACCGCTGGATGTAAAATTTGTAATATATAGATGTCATTATCTTGACTGGTATCATTAACTTAACAGTGGCACGACAACTTTTCAAGGGGAACTTGAAAAAAAGGACGAGGAATTTTTGTCTAACCGTAATGATCGCCGTGACAGCGACACTAAATCACCGGCAATTAAGGTAATTATCATTAAACCCATTAAAGGAAATAATGATGTCTTTCATTGAGAGTTTGACTGTGGGATAACTGTGGGATTGCATGCGACGGATCCGTTTCATTCAACCGGTGTTTTATAGGCGAAGGGATTAGTGATTTTTTTTTTTTGTGGAAGAATAAGTTATTTAGGAAGAACCTATGACTCTCTCTCTCTCTCTCTCTCTCTCTCTCTCTCTCTCTCTCTCTCTCATTTAGGAGGAACCTATGAATCTCTCTCTCTCATTTAGGAAGAAACCTATGACTCTCTCTCTCTCTCTCTCTCTCTCTCTTCTCTCTCTCTCTCTCTCTCTCTCTCTCTCTCATTTAGGAAGAAACCTATGACTCTCTCTCTCTCTCTCTCTCTCTCTCTCTCTCTCTCTCTCTCTCTCTCATTCAGGAAGAAACCTATGACTCTCTCTCTTTCTCTCTCTCTCATTTAGGAAGAAACCTATGACTCTCTCTCTCTCTCTCTCTCTCTCTCTCTCTCTCTCTCATTTAGGAAGAACCCTATGACTCTCTCTCTCTCTCTCTCTCATATTTAGGAAGAAACCTATGACTCTCTATCTCTCTCTCTCTCTCTCTCTCATTCAGGAAGAAACCTATGACTTTCTCTCTCTCATTTAGGAAGAAACCTATGACTCTCTCTCTCTCTCTCTCTCTCTCTCTCTCTCTCTCTCTCTCTCTCTCTCTCTCTCATTTAGGAAGAAACCTTTGACTCTCTCTCTCTCTCTCTCTCTCTCTCTCTCTCTCTCTCTCTCTCTCTCTCTCTCTCTCTCTCTCTCTCTCTCTCTCTCTCCCAGACATAAACTAATATATATGTATTGCTTAAGGAGAGCCATTCCAAGCGTCATTCTATAAAGTTCATGCTAATTATCCCTGAACAGGAATGACATCTATGGTGTTCATCCTTTGGCTGAGTGGGGGGAGGGGAGAAGACGAGAAGTGGAAGATGCAGGCCTCTAACCGCCAAGTGGCACTCGAACTTTATCCCCCTCCTTGTCTTAGAGGGATTTTTATTGGAAAATCAAGGACCATCCTAATCCGAAGAGGAGGATGCTTGAGCGATTTTTCGATATCTTGAGGGACTTTCGTCGAGTTACGGAAAACTATTTCCCGTCCGTGTATAGACAGCCTTGGTAGCATCTCGGTAGTAAAATTTCAGATATTCACCATTTCAAGACACTATAAGTTTTTGTCACACACACACGCGCGCGCGCACACACACACACACACACACACACACACACACACACACACACACACATATATATATATATATATATATATATATATATATATATATATATATATGTATATAAACTATATTTTACGTTATTGTCATCACAACTCTGAATGAAAATGGGTAAGCTGGAGAACCATAACTTTCTTTTAAGTATAGGGGAAGCATAAGGGAAAACAGAAATATTGATAAGAATACATTCATATACGGTAGCAATGAATCATTGCTCTCTGGGCGTTGCAACTTATGTCGCTGCTTGAACTGTTAAGCGTTCGTAAGTTCATAGACATCACTTTCCCCTCGCAAACCTTTGTATGTTGATTAAGCCTTGGGGCAAGGATAATTGACAAAAAAGGGTTATTTGATCAAGTGGTACATCTTCACCAAAGTGATGTAAACTGGACTGGGCGCATCAACAAATTGATCTTTATTCATGTCAAGTTAGGATTGATTTCGCCGGTCTTAAAATAGAACAAGTAAAAAATGCGCCGACGTTTCTTAGCGCAGTCGAGTTTTCTGTACAGCGTAAAATCAAGGCCACCGAAAATAGATCTATATTTCGGTGATCTCGGTATAATGTATGAGCCGCGGCCCATGAAGCTTTAATCACGGCCCGGTGGTGGCATATCCTATATCGTTGCCAGAAGCACGATTATGGCTAACTTTAACCTGAAATGAAATAAAAACCACTAAGGCTAGAGGGCTGTAATTTGGTATGTTTGATGATTGGAAGGTGGATGACCAAACATACCTATTCGCAGCCCTCTGGCCTCAGTAGTTTTTAAGGTCTAAGGGCGGACATAAAAAGTGCCGGCGGACAGACATAGCCGGCACATTAGTTTCCGTTTACAGAAAACTAAATGGGAAGAAGAAAGGCGCTGCAGAACCACCTGCCTCCTCAGAAGACTTGTTAAGCTCTTTCCGTATCTCCACAATAGATTTCGTCTTCGCACAAGTATTCCATTACGCAGAAAGTGGTCTACATGCCAAATATATGGAAGTTGATGGCTCCTTCCTGCCATAACAAAATGAATGACCTTGTGCTACGACCAGAATCGGAGAGAGGGAGAGGTGAATGCAATACTCATGACTGTCGAGAGTAGATGGAGGGATTTTCATTCCTGAAATGTATGAGCTAATGGTGAAAGCGGAAGGAGGATGACCATGTCGGAGCAGAAGGGAAGGGCTTGGAGGCGGTAGATATTTTTTGTTGGTGACATACTGAGTTGTGAATGTGTCGTTGAAGGGTAAGAAAAGCAGTAGAAGCAGCCTGGCTGAAATGGAAAGAAGTTTCCTGTCTGCTGGTAAATAAGACCATCCCATTAGTATTCAGCAAAAACCTATCACGTATATATGTAACGCACGTATTTCTATATGCAAGGGAGATCAGGGCATTCACCAAAGATGGAGGACATTTTGAAGAGTTCCCACTACAGAACTAAGACGTCGAGGGCTGGAGTGCATGGTTTTGGAAGTTCAACGTAGATTTGAAGAAGTGCTGAGGAATGCGGTGTCCAGAGGTTAAAATAAACTGCGCTCTCAAAAATCGAGATGGTGGGGCAAGTGATAGGAGAGAAGAAGAGTAATTAGTCCAAAAGAGTGTTATGTAAGGAATTAGGTGGGCATGTGATAGGAAGGGGAAGAGAAGAGTTAGTCATAAAAGTAGTGTGTAAGGAATTAGAAGGACGAAGACTGGAAGATCAATCAGATCGTTGAGAAAGAATGAACGTGAGCGCCTGGACCAAATGGGAGTTCAGAAAGCGCACTGGACAGAAGAGATCGGAAAGAACGTATTACCCATCTGTCTTCGTAGAAGGTAAAAAACATGCGCTACGATAAAATTTTAGGCGAAATAACTTACTCTGTCAGAGCCTGGTAAATAGTAATCAGAATTTGTGCAATGCATCATATTTGGTTAGTTTCGTGTTTTCAAGGTATGTAGGGTCGCCGGGTTACAGGAAATAGCAATGCCATTTCACAGCATTATACTTATTGATTGTGTGAGATAAAGACACGTCATACAGAGTAAATCGTTTTATCTAAGATAAGGACAAGTCATATAGAGCAGATAATTTTTTATTTTCACAGAAACTAGCTCACTGGGCACCCTCCACTAGTACCTTAAGTTTAAGTAATAGCCAGTTTTATTGTTCTGAAGAGTTTTGTTCTGATAGCAGCAAACAACAGCTGTGATAAGTAATAAACTTATATATGTATGTAATTGGGGTTAATGTTTTAACAGCTGACTGAAACATGTGTCTGAGCGTCAACCAGGTAATTGGCTATCATAAGGTTCAGAATAACTTCTTGAATATAATGATCAGCTGTCAACGTCAACAATTTCTCTCTCTCTCTCTCTCTCTCTCTCTCTCTCTCTCTCTCTCTCTCTCTCTCTCTCAGGTTTGGACGTTAAAAGTCTAAGCATATTGATTCATTTCTTATTCTTTTCGTAGATAAACGGAAGCTGTTATATCCCCCTTGATGAGTGATTGATGAGGAACCCGGTAAAGCGTGGATCCTACAGATAAATTGGGTAAAATCTTAGTGGTTATAATGGGGGGTTAGTTTGTAACTTTTCTCGTTATTGTTTCTTCGGAGAAGAAAAGTTACTTATAAAATTGCTTTACTTTATAATTATTTAGAAACAAATGTCGTCACGATTGTTGGCTCAAGGTCATTACGGCACAAGGCCCTTGAATACTTTCAAAGAACTAACGGAAAGCTTTCCTCATAATTTACGATTTAGATCTGATCATCTCGGCACTAAATCCTCCAAGGTTCCGATAAGAGCACGTGCGCGTATCATCGCCGCGTTGTCCCGTTGGTCATATATATTAGAAAATTACATCGGAAACTTGAGAGCTGTATCCTTTGCATCCGAAGTCACGTATCATTCCCATATATCTTGTCACAATGTTTTGTTCTGCTTCGTTTGTCCGTAACTCAGGCGATTGACGGGATGACTGGGCAGGAATCCCGTGATTCCGATACAGACGTCGTCACACGTACGTACGCACGCCCATGTACACATCGCAGGGCTGAGTGAAAGGCTTGCAAACATCTGGAGAAGGAGAAAGGCTTAGGTTCGATTTTCGAGGATGGCCAAGTTTTCTTGACGGCGATCGCCTACTGGGGTAAACAGGTGCTGTCCAGAAATGTTCTGTTCATGTTAAAGGATCAGGTACCCGTATTGTGCTTGGATTTATTGTTATGCCTAACAGAAATCGTTCACTTGATTGTGTAGCAGCTGAATGGTACTGGTAACACCTTTTAGGTCAAACGCAGCACATGCTGCAAGTGAAAACGAATCAGCACGATGCTTGTTCATATGAATACGGTGTTTAGGATTGTTTTCTGAACAAGCGTACGCGAATGCACACACATACCCCCACACACACTCACACCCACACCCACCCACACACACACACACACACACACACACACACACACACACCCAACATTATTATATATACATGTATGTATGTATGTATATAAAGTATACCTTAGTTTTACCAGACCACTGAGCTGATTAGCAGCTCTTCTAGGGCTGGCCTGAAGGATTAGACTTATTTTACGTGGCTAAGAACCACTTGGTTACTTGGCAACAGGACCTACAGCTTATTGTGGAATCCGAACCACATATAGCGAGAAGTGAATTTCTATCACCAGAAATAAATTCCCCTAATTCTTCATTAGCCGGCCGGAGACTCGAACTCGGGCCTAGCGAGTGCTAGCCCACAACTATATAGATATATATATGTATATATATACATATTACATACACATGCGTACATAAATACGTACATTTATAAAGCTTAGTATTTTGGGATTAGGTTAATAGATCAGTGTACACCACCGTGGCTGCGACCCACTACACTCGACATATTAGCGGGTCAGGTGTGTCTCTGGGTTACAGGGGAACTCGCAGATGGGATTCAAACTCGGATTCTTTCGCATATGTCGCGATTTTCGTAGATAATAGACTGAGAGATCCATACTTGAATTTTCAAACTGAGGGGTAATTTTACACTGACAATTATTATTGAATCCCGTAGGAGGGTAGTGCCGTCAGTGTACTTCACGTGGTGCACTGTAGGCATTACTTAAAGGTTCTTTGCAGTGTCCCTTCGGCCCTGAGCTGCAACCTCTTTCATTCCTTTTACTATAACCTACTTCCATTCATGTTCTTTTTCTTCCATCTTATTTCCACCCTCTCTTAATAATTGTTTCAACACTTTTCAGTGCTGAATGACCTCATAGGTCTCATCACCTGGCGTTTGGCGTAAATTTTATATTCAAGTTCCAGTTGTAATTATTGTTGAAAATAAAGCTGATCAGCATGCATTTTTGTATTCGCTGTTTCTTATTTTACTGTAAACGTTTTATTTCAGGTTTCATTGTCAGGAGAAATATTTTGAATTTAAGGTCAGGTAACTCTGAAATACTTCATAATCCTCATTCTGTACAAAACTATAGTGCGCACGTATACACGCACAAACACTGATGGAGCCAGGCTGTACTGGCGAAACGGCCGAACTTGAATCGATTTACCATGAAAGTCTCCAGAAAAAGTTTCATTTAAATATATACACTTAAGATTACACACACGCAGTTGTGTGTAATTTATTAGTTATTTGACCTGTAGGGTTAACCCTGTTTGTGCGTTCGTTTGCAAATCTTAGGGTTCTATTTTTCTCTTCTGAGACACTCTCTCTCTCTCTGCCTCTCTTTCTCTTATGATCGGTTTTATGTATTCGTATCCCATACCTTCTTTGCCCACTAATCAACCTCCTCCCCCTCCTCCCCCTCTCAGCCCATTTCCTCCCTTATGCCACATTTCCTCTGTGAGTTATTCACATGACGGACAGAATCATGTACACCTCGTACGATCTATTCTTAACTGGTCTGTTCAGTATATATGTAAATCATACTAATGTTTGAAACAGCATGATGGTTCGGTTGTTTTGGTAAATTTCCGTTGGGTTTGGTCAGGGCCACACACCGCTCCGTCACAGCGGTCACCGCTTCCTCTTTGGCTCATTCCATTCTGGGGTATCGCAGGAAAAAGGGATTTGTTAAGTGACGATGCCTCGGGAGTAGATGCGATCGCTCGTAGCGATCGCATCCGGAAGAAACAGAACCGTCATCGAGTGATCGTCCTCCAGGACACCGAAGCGAGTTGTCCCAAAAGGAACGGAAAGCGACGAACGGCGGAGAAACTCAACGGGGGAATTTCTCTGGTACGTAAAATAAAGAAGTGGGGGCTGTCGGCGAGGTAATTTCAGCGGGCGCAACGTATCATTACAGGTGGATTTATTGACTATGAAACCGCTGACAAATTAGACGCGAACTTGAGGCCATGTTCGTAGTTGTGTTCCTCTTTCTCTCTCCAGTTCCAGTTATTCATATTCCTGTTCGGTGCTCAGGAAGAAAATTGGTATCCTGTTTTTTTTCCTGCCTTTTTTAAAGTGTTTTAATCATTGTATTTTTCAGGAGAGATGTTTGTAGGTGATGAAATATGAGATGTCTTTATCACTTGGCATCGTGTATTTGCTTACCTATTTATGTACAGATTATTATGAGCATATAATAATTCAGTCATTTAGAATAATTTTTAAGTCATTCGTTTATTGCTTTTTACTTTATTTATTCCTTTTCGCTTCTTTATTGTCAGGTAAATATAATATATATATTACTCCACTTTCTCTAGATTGTTATATAACATAGTTGTTTCTTTTCGCTCCACTGCGGTTTGAATGGTAAAAACTTCAGTTAAAGAAAGAAACCAGTCTCGCCCTTAGAAAAAATGTCTGAACAGATGTTTCTAAATATCTACTCTTTTCCTCATGTTTGTATTGCATATTGCATTTAGCTGAGACATTAAAAACTTAAGATAATTATATGTTATGTTTTCTTTATTTGTGCATTGCATACTATTTACATGCGTATTTTGCATTTAATTAAGATAATAAAAACAAAGAAAATAAAGAAGTTATTATTGATGTCATAATTTTTTACACTTATGGCTTGAATAGTAGTGGTTTTTTCTCATGTGTATATTTTATTTAACCATCCTTTGTTATTTTACAAATTATACGATACATTAAAGTTAGGCAGCAGTCTGTTATATGCATTTCTTCGTGTACCTACAAGGCTATTTTATTAGTAATTTGAACTAGGTAATTCTTGTAAATCACACACAGGCTCTCTCTCTCTCTCTCTCTCTCTCTCTCTCTCTCTCTCTCTCTCTCTCTCTCTCTCTCTCTCTCTCTCTCTCACACACACACACACACACACACACACACACACACACACACACACACACACACACACACACACACACACACACACACTGATGTACTGTAGTATATATAGGCATGTGATATATATATGCTGTATAATATATATATTATATATATATATATATATATATATATATATATATATATATATATATATATATATATATATATATATATATATATATATATATATATATATTTATGGGTGTGTGTGTGTGTGACTGTATTTATATAAAACATAAAATGCTACTGGTCAGAAAGCTACAAACACCATGTGTCCCACTTGACTAATGTAATATAGCCTAGTCCTGTTAATGCATAGAGAAATTTACGTACATGGTATTTTGCCTTACTGTAATATATTATGTGTTTGTATATATATGTGTATATATGTACATATACATATACTGTACTTATACCTATACATATACATATATATATATATAATTTATATATTTATATTATATATAAATTATATATATGTATAAATTTATAGATATACATGAATTATAAATAAAAATATATATATATATATGTATATAAATTATATATATATTAAAAATATGTTTATGTATATATATTATAGATATGTTTTTATATATATATTATAAATATGTTTATATATATATTTATAAATAATTTATATATGTATATATATATGTGTGTGTCTGTGTTTGTGTGTGTATGTATTTATTAAAAATGTAGATTGTAAATTAGCATAAAAATTCTTAGCTGTAACTGTTGAGTAGCGTTACTAAATTCTTATTTGTATATTTTAGGTATTATTACCATTTTTCCCATTAGTGAGTTGTTATGGTTACCGATTTGACGTGATGGCTTCAGATTTCGTTGATACAAGTAATCCTAATTTTCCATGAATACGGAGAATTAAATTTCTCTCTCTCTCTCTCTCTCTCTCTCTCTCTCTCTCTCTCTCTCTCTCTCTCTCTCTCTCTCTCTCTCTCTCGTATACTTCTGTCTCAGGCTTGTTAATTATTGCTAATGATGATTGGAACGTTTTCATATTTAGTGCAACCGAAAATGTAACATAGAATACTTATTTCTTTTTTACGAAGTCTGAAGATGCTTGTACCTTCAATGAGAGAGAGAGAGAGAAGAGAAAGAAGAAGAAAGAAGAAGAAGAAGAAAGAAGAAAGAAAGAAAATAATTATAATGAACTCGTGCTTTCTCTTGCAAACGGTAAAAAAGACCTTAGCTTGACTAATAAGCTGCTCTTGAATGCAAGCGTAATGCTGATATTGGAATAAACTATAAAAGTTAGACAGGAAAAGGGAATTTTAGTAAAGCTTGATATAATCAAAATAAATAAATAATTTGATGAAATATAAAGGTTTACATGTTGTAGATGGTAATAATTCGTAAGGACCTGTCACGTCAAGGTAGCATTGTAGCCCTTCTCAGACTTACAATTCTATTAGCTTTTATAACTCGGACGCTAGAAAACAACCGTTCCACAGCTACCCACCAGTGTAAATATAAAAGCAGTGACATTGGTCACTCTGACAGCGTGACTCATCAAGAGAAAACAACTCCAGTAGGCTAGTCCTCTTTTGACAACCAGTGTTGTACTTGAATTTCACGAAGGTAATTTTTATGTTTGTACGGTGCTACTTTAATAGCGATGTTAAATAAAAACGTATATTATTTATATTTCCTTATTGATTTATTATAGAATGATGCTGCCCTAAAGAAATTCTAATTAATATTATACTACTATAACGTTGGACAATTTTAGAACACGTGTGTTCAATGGGTGTTATTTAGGGATACGAGCATTTGCGTCGAAATCTCTCTCTCTCTCTCTCTCTCTCTCTCTCTCTCTCTCTCTCTCTCTCTCTCTCTCTCTCTCTCTCTCTCTCTCTCTCTCCCTAGATTATTGCATTGATTATTGCACAGTCTGTTGTAACATGTTACCTACATACAATCGTATTTATTTTATTATCTATCCATCTGTCTCCATATCTGTCTATTTATTTATTTATTTATTGGCAGCTGGGCTCGTGTGGGCACCAGAGGAGTTCTAAAGACCCAGAACTACTTGGACGAGAACTATGAGAAAATGTGTATGATAATGTGGAGATTTGGGGAAGACAAAGCGTAGGACGGACTTGTGGTGGAATTTCAGAGGCCTTTTATTATATATGTACAAACACACATATATATATATATATATATATATATTATATATATATATATATATATATATATATATATATATATATATATATATATATATATATATATATATATATATATATATATATACAATCATGAAGCTACAAATGTCGCTTAATATCAAATTCACGCTACCCAGGAATATCCCCGATGAAATTATCACCGAAGGGAATTTATAAGTGATAAATGGACTGGTACTGCCGAGTCTCGAACCCACACGACATACTTATCCAGCGACTCCGGTCGACGTTCTCGTTCGAGACTCGGCGAGTACCAGTCCATTATCACTATAAAATCCCCTTCGGTGATAATCTCCATCGAGACTATTCGAGGTAACGTGAGTTTGATAAAAGCGGCATTTAACTTCATGTTAATGTATAAATCACAGTGATAAAAAATTTCATATACAGTATGTATAATATATATATATATATATATATATATATATATATATATATATATATATATATATATATATATATATATATATATATATATATATATATATATATAAATATGTGTGTAAAATGTAAACAGACATATAAAGTTAAGGTGATATACCTGTGTAATTTTCCATTATGTATTATGCCTGGGTTTTAATTGCATCTTGGGTGTATAGCCTATATGATACATTCTCACAATAGACAGACATAAACTCCCTCGTAAACAAACAAGACCTTGTTCAAACTTATTTTTTACCTGAAAGGAAACATTAAAGCAATTATGCTGAGTTCTCTAATGGTATTTTCTAAACCTGTCAAGGATATACTTCGTACTATTTATTTATGCTAGTCCTTCCACATCAAGCCTAAATTATTTTTAAGCTTCCTCGTAATGAAGAGTATGACCTTTGTAATGATGTTTTAGTTTTAAAAACACACACACACACACATATATATATATATATATATATATATATATATATATATATATATATATATATATATATATATATATATATATATTTTCAAGTTAGTTCGTTAATTTTTGCGGACTTCGATTACTGATGGGAGATTAAGACCTAAAGCTTTTATTTGTATTCACAGTTTCGTTATGTCTTCATTATTCACTATGTTATTTTCAACTAAATCTGCTAGCAATTTAGGGACGACTGACTGTGGACAGATCTCTATAGTAAATCACATTATGAAGGAAAATGAAAGGGAATGTAAAGTAAATATGGACAGGGTCATTAAGACTGGGGACCCGAATTAAAGGAGGCAGTGGACCTGTTCTTTGAAGAGATGTCTTCATAGGAAGTAGTTTATAGTCATATGCAGATGCCAGTGATGTGTTTTTTGCTTATTGCGTCGTAATAACTTGGTTTATCTTTCTTTTTGAAGTCTGTGTTTTAATAAGTTGCAAACTACAGTGTTTTATTTTTTATATAATGTCAGAAACTTTCCATGCCTGTATTTTTTCTGGTTTCCCCACATGTCGGTTTCTGAGATGCAAGCATTGGGTTTCCTCGAGACCTTGTCGTTACCGACTGATTTTGTCTCGCAGATTAATGTGGGAATTCATCTTCGCCTGGAGTTAATTGTCAAAATTTTCCCAAAGAAAAAATCCATTAGGAAGCCTTTGAGTGTCCTCTCAGGTCCCTCACAACCTTTTATTGTTGCCTCGCATGGGATTAAGGAGAAAATGGAGCTTTGGGAGGACAAGAAACGAATTTGCGATGTGGGCAGGGGTGGTGGGGAGTGGGACATTTCATCCAATACCTGCAGAATGTAGGAATTGCGAAGATTTCTATTATGGTAACGATTTCCCTCAGCTCTTGACGTTGCATGCGAAGCGAATTTTCTGAAGGTCATCCTCTGGGAAATCTAACAGCTGTGAGACATTGTTGTGCCACTGTTTCAACAGGTTGCAAGGGGAAAGGAGGATGCAGTGCAAAAGCCAATATGCAGGAGAGAGAGAGAGAGAGAGAGAGAGAGAGAGAGAGAGAGAGAGAGAGAGAGAGAGAGAGAGAGAGAGAGAGAGAGAGAGGCGTGTTTCTTTTTTCCTTTAGGGCAATAATAGTAGGTATCAGATTAGCAGGCTGTTGAGGGGGTTGACTGGATTTCAGGTCAGTCTGTCAAGGCGGAATTTAGTCCCTGTCTGTCTAGCAAACATAAAATTACTCTTCTCCAGAGAGTTTACAATACTCCGTTCAATTCTTGGTACTGGTATTTGGACAGTAATTAGATTCTTTTGTATTAATGTTAAATTCATATGTTCTGTTCTGTGTTAATTAATGGGAGTGATTACAAAACACTAATAAACACTCTTAAGAGCCTTAAGAGGTTTTTGTTATTGGGCATACTATATATATATATATATATATATATATATATATATATATATATATATATATATATATATATATAGGCCTAAATATATACACACAATATATATATAGGCCTAAATATATACACACATTATACATATATATATATATATATATATATATATATATATATATATATATATATATATATATATATATATATATATATATATATATATATATATATATATGCGCACTATATGCATACATCCATATATATATACACATACATACACTGGTAAATGTAACTTCCATAGTATTAACTTTCCGTTTGGGAAGTTTTCTCTTGAACTAGCCACTGCCATACCCAACCCTAATGTAGCTGTGTCTCACCACAGGCACCACATAATTAACTGTTTATAAGACAACAAAGATTCAGTGGGTTTTATAAGCACTGCCTACATCGGTCTGCCTAGGCCGAGAATAAATCTGGCTCGTCTTGTTGATGCTAGCGTTAAAAATGCTAACTGGATTGAGAGTGTATAATAGCCTTCGCGCACCCACTTTTCCAGTGGATGTGAACTAGCATTGTAATTTGTGACTTTTATTCAATCATGGCTTTAAATTTATCTCATGGAAGATGGAGATGGCGTGGTCATGTCCTTTGAATAACCCCTGGGAAATAGTACTTGATAGCATCAGGTGGGCTCCTGTGGGAACTAGAAGTGTCGGAAGACCTAGACCTACTTGACTGAGAAATATGATATGTGGAGCTAGGGTTGAGTGGAGATTGTGGAAGATGAAGCACAGAAATATATGAGTGGTGGAATTTCACAAAGGCATTTTGAGATATAGTTTCAATGAAGAATTTGTTTTTGGTTAGGTTTACTAATGATTAGCGAGGTAGCCTACTATGGTTCTAGATGTTTTAGTAGAGGTAAGCGTTATGTGTACAGTAATTACAAACGTGTAAGAATGATTGAAGGTTCATAAGGGTAATAGCTGATTGCTGTGGTTAACCCCTTTTAGGAACAGGCTGAAGGAAAACACGTCTTGCGAGGTAGCTGACAGAAGTGGGTTATCAGGATAAGTGAAATAATTGCAAACCTTTAAAAGAAAAGTTCTTGCCAAGATCCTATGTACCTCGGTTGAGGTTAAAGACTCCTCATTGAGTAACTTAGTAACACTGTTATAGTAAGATTCTGTGTGGAAGTGAAAAGAGCCCCACGAGAGACGTTGCAAGAGGTGAATAGCACCCATGCGCATAGTATTGTATGTGTGTGAAAGTAGATATTGTATACTGTGCATATTATTAAATTATATATATGCAGCATTTCTAGTTCATGTGTATTTGTGTAATGTAAGTCTACACTATATAAATTTTTTAAATGAAACAAAAACACAAGAGCCCGTGTGTGTGTGTGAGAGAGAGAGAGAGAGAGAGAGAGAGAGAGAGAGAGAGAGAGAGAGAGAGAGAGAGAGAGAGAGAGGTCGGGGGAGGGCAGACTAGTGGATTTAGTAGTTCGGACCTCACTGTGTCCAGTCTGCGTGATCGTCACATCAACAATATTCTTCAGTCATTTTTATTGAACTTAATCTCAGTAATAATGGATTTAGAATTTATTTAGAATTCCTTCTTTCTGATTTATGACACTGCAAGATACTCGGTGTCTTAATCGTCCTGTTACGATGAAATAGGACTGATTACTGAAGCGATAAAGGGTTAGGCCCCTCAGATTTTAGTTTTACCTGTGGATGGTTTAATTAATAGGAAAACACTTCTATTGAGTTATCCTCTGGCGTCTGTTTTAGGAACAGCATATCTTGCACGTTCTCCTATCTTATGATTTTTTTTATTTTTAATATTCCGTACAAAGCCACGAGACAATCTAATTTTATATGCCGTATCATCTGGAAAGGAACTGCACCACTCTTAAGTAATTCAGTGTAATTCAATTCCTGCCTTACTGAATAAAAAAAGTATATCTTTACTGTTGACTCCCCTCTTTACAGAATCAGATATACATACAGTATATGGACTGGTTGAATATTATACCGCCTAGCGATGCCATGCTAATGTGTAGTTGCATTAAAGTATGGTGAAGTGCTATTTCTCAGAACCGGGTTATTGTGAATTCTAGTTACAGCTGACTAAATAGCAGACAGAATTATTAGTTTAGCCTTCATTCAACATATGTGAACGCCTGTGGTAAATCAGAACCTCCCTGGCAACGGTAAAACACATATGGACATAACAAGAAATGGAGCACTGCTTGGTATTTTAATTTTGGATAGTAATTTATAGTGAGCTTTAGTCTTTTACACCTTTGTAACTTGCAATTTTTTATGAATATTTGTTGCAATGATACCTTTACACTGAACGGGTGCATTGTCAGCTTTTACACCAAGTGATTGTAACTTATATTTAACATTTTCGCTTTGGTGTTCTGGAAGTCTCTGGACAAGTCTTTACTGAATGGATGGATTCAGAGTTCCTTTTGATACCAATGAGGGGCCATGTTTGGGCTGGGTTTATAAGAAAGACTGAGACTGATCACATGTATGCGGTGTTGAAAGTCATCAGTGTGTGGTTTGTTATAGTAGACGTGTTTCTTTCTACGCAAAACCCATCAACGGAACAGATAATGATATGAAATGGATGTTGAGGAACCCATATATTTCAAGATTACATTCGCCTGGCTCCTCTCGACTGCTGAAGACAAGAGCAACAAGCGGTCAGTTCAGGCTTAGAGTGACATCGCGGGGAAAATGTCAGAGAACAGAACGGATCGGTGCTCATAAAATCCATTTTATAGGCTTCAGAGGAAATTCTTCATTAACCGACATTCACGACCTGAAATATTTGCACGAAAGGTTTCGAAGAGTTTTATTTGCTATTGTTGAATACTAGGATTTTTACGAGGAATTCCATGAACTTGATACAGTTTCCATGAAGTTCACAGTTATCGTTAATGTCAGGATTCCTGAGTATTCTTATAGGAAAGGATGGAGGTCGAAAGATTGTGTGTGTTTGTTTGTTTGTGAGAGAGAGAGAGAGAGAGAGAGAGAGAGAGAGAGAGAGAGAGAGAGAGAGAGAGAGAGAGAGATTTATATAGACAAGGATGGGGATGAAAGTGTATGTGTTTGAGAGAGAGAGAAGCTAGCCAGTATTTATATAGATAAGGATGCAGATGAGAGGATGCAGATGAGAGAGAGAGAGAGAGAGAGAGAGAGAGAGAGAGAGAGAGAGAGAGATTTATATAGACAAGGATGGGGATGAAAGTGTATGTGTTTGAGAGAGAGAGAGAAAGCTAGCGGTATTTATATAGATAAGGATGCAGATGAGAGAGAGAGAGAGAGAGAGAGAGAGAGAGAGAGAGAGAGAGAGAGAGAGAGAGAGAGAGAAAGCTAGCGGTATTTATATAGATAAGGATGCAGATGGATGCAGATGAGAGAGAGAGAGAGAGAGAGAGAGAGAGAGAGAGAGAGAGAGCGCTATTTATATACATAAGGATGCAGATGAAAGTGAGAGAGAGAGAGAGAGAGAGAGAGAGAGAGAGAGAGAGAGAGAGAGAGAGAGAGAGAGAGCTAGAGCTGTTTATAAAGATAAGGATGCAGATGAAAGTGTGTGTGTGTGTGTGTGTGTGTGTGTGTGTGAGAGAGAGAGAGAGAGAGAGAGAGAGAGAGAGAGAGAGAGAGAGAGAGAGAAAGGTAGCGCTATTTATATAGATAAGGATGCAGATGAAAGTGAGAGAGAGAGAGAGAAAGCTAGCGCTGTTTATATAGATAAGGATGCAGATGAAAGTGTGTGTGTGTGTGTGTGTGTGTGAGAGAGAGAGAGAGAGAGAGAGAGAGAGAGAGAGAGAGGTGGATTCTTACGGTCATAGATGTTGTTCATGCTTTGGCACAAAAGTAAAATTCAGTGGTCTGGAAATTTAATTTTAATGACTTGATGATTACATTGTTATTACAAACATACAGACGCTATCTTTTTTTGAATTGTGTGAACTGTAAGGAGTGCATCACTCTGTTTGAAACGTAAATGAAAAAGAAAACTAATTTGTAAAACACTTGCAGGAAATACAATAATATTTATTGCTCCTCTGAGCGGGCAAATGAGAGCATATGGAGGTCATTTGCATATGGCACTCGAGAGATGAGGGAGTAATGATTATGTAGGTCATGCCCGTCAGGTCACTTACCTGCGGTTCCATTCTCCTTGCCCCCGCCCGTCTGAGTCTACGCCCGAGCGAACTCGTGCAGTATTCCTTTTTTCGATGATGTTTGTTACTGAATCAAACATTCACTCTTTCTGTTACAGCTAGTCCTCTAGCTGATGCATTTAAAAGACGCACTTATTCTCTCTTTGTGTAATCAATTGGCTTAATCTCCCCCAACAAAGAGCCAAGATCTTAAAACTCTTAAGAGCCGGCCGACGTCCTAAAACGCTCCACAATGGGAGGCTGGCTGGCTCCCAAGGGGAACAAAAACGGCGGTATGCATTCCCCCGCTGTCAAATCATATCACCAGAGGTGTCAATTTGTGCAGCCACGGACAATGGTTTGTAATAAGTCGAACAGAACGAGAAAAAGGGTTCCGCGGGCGTCATGTCACATTCGTTTGTTCACAGCCATTTCGCCGGTGGCTGGTGCTTCGCGGAGACGAGGTGCTCGTTAATGATAGTTGACCATGGAATCATCCTGGCAAAGGCACGCTTTTATAAGAATGCACCTGCTGCCTCCCTCGGTAACCGCGCTCAGCAACTTGCCTACGATACCTGAAGGGAATCGGCCGGTGTCCGAAAACTTTTAAGAATCTTCGATGACTCCCGAAATGTTATTTTTTTTATGGTCCATGTTGATGGACGTAGGTGTTAGAGCGAGGAGGCGACCCATAAGTTGCCAGAAGAGACCCAAGAGCAATTAATGCCGTTGTTGTTGACCGATCGGTTCCTTTCGGATGCTAGGAGAATGAGGAAGCTAGATTAATTGTCCTTGTAGCCGGGAATAAATGAGTTCTCTCTGCGCAGCCTTCTTAAATAAGGCAGGAAACGCGAAGGAAGTGTGCTCGCGTCTGAGAGGTAAACGAAAGAGAAAAGGTGGTAACCGGGGCACCGCCAGCCTCTCAATTCCGCTTATCAAACATCCGATCTGCTGTGTTTTAACCCATTACTTCAAGTTCAGCACCCACGATCTTAGCATCGATGGATCCAGGAGTGGTGGGCCCCGTGTCCAGCTTAGGCGCCAAACACAAAGGAATCTATGAATAAATGAATGAAGAATAAGAATTCTCCACGAAATCTTTCGAGTTTGAGATGTTTTGATACCAACCCGTGGAAGAGGAATCGCTCATGAGCCGTGATTTTTTTTTTCAGACGTTTTTCTGAATTCCCTTTTTATATTGGGTAAACCCTCTTTTGTATCTGGGCCTTTGAGGCTGTAGTGCTTAGGCATCTACTCCCTATACAAACTTTCACGAACCCCCGTAGAGAATTGGTTGTATTGAAATGGTATTTGTCTTCTTTTTACGGTTTAAAAGAAAACATAAAGGTATTCACTTATCCGTGTATTTTTTTTTTTTTATTAAAATTAATTGTCTCCATAGGAAAAGATGCCTTTATTTAGTATATTGTCATCAGTTTCGCGTTATGTTGTGTTAAATAGGTATTTAAATTCCCATTCACAATACCTGAAAATTGTTCAAGCGCAGGTTTGTGTTGTAAGAGGGGAAAAGCAGTTGAATTATAATAATAATGGAGTTGTTATTCTGAAGATGGGAAAAATTTTTTTCATTAAAAATCCATCGCCTTCCGACCCCCTGCCAGCACGAAAGACGAAAACACAAGAACAGCGATTGAAAATTAACATTTTATTTGTGGATTCAACGTTGTGAGACGATGCCTATCGGTTCCATCCATCTCGGGGCTTTATGCGCGTAGCCCGAGCATCACACCAGACATGCCTTAACCCTTTATATACGGATCACAGAAGCAGACAGCCCCGAAATATGAAGCTGGATAGCCCACCATGCTCAGGAATAACTGAGAGAATGCAGACAAGACGATAAAGGATGTAACAAGTGCAGGGACTCGACATATTGCCATGTTCGCTTTATATATATATATATATATATATATATATATATATATATATATATATATATATATATATATATATATATATACATATATATATATGTGTGTGTGTGTATGTATATATATATATATATATATATATATATATATATATATATATATATATATATATATATATATATTATATTCAAATCACATAGACTAACTTCAGGTATACAGTACACATCCATATGATTAACATTTGCTTTGATTTTCTATCGCATTTTGCAACGCCGACACGATATAAAAATCATGTTAGCCTCGAGCCACACAATGTATATATTGTATAATTTCCCTACGATAAAATATGCAATCAAAATGCGTTTTGCCTTTCAGAAGTGATTAGCATATAGTTGTGATTGCGATTAATATCGCGACAAATATTAATCCAGAGAGCGCTAATCTATTGGTCATCTCGAAAGCAATACCAACAGCTTTATTCTGGGCAATAATATAATGAATGCGTGCGAGTCCGTAATTACTTTTCATAAATATCCTAATTACGGCGACTGTGTAATGAGAAATGATTTATAACCGAGTTCCAAAGGTATTTAATGACATGTCCTGCGCCGGTACCGACGTTTTGCGAAAAATAAAAGATAATGGAATTATAAATGAATCGTTCAGGGAACGGGAACTGTATATGTGTATTGTGCCGGGTTTTGCTTCATCGGGACAGCTTCCAGATAAATAGGTTTATTTGATGCTGTAAATGCTTGTGATATCGCAAGTTAGAGGATTCGTACGCTTTGATTCGGTAATACAAGGTTCATTTTTCCACTGTTTGTGTCGTAGTCGCTCGTAATTTTATTCCACCTCGAGAGAGAAGTTATAGTCGTGAAAATAAAACGCACACAGTGTCTGCTACTAACAATGATTGTGAGCAACCAAATGTTTTGAATGCTATTGTTAATTATTGGTTTTAATACTGTTGCTGGTTGTAATTGGGTAAAGGTAGATTTTGGTAAATATCCATAATTATGCATGAAAAAGACATTGTAACTAAATGTCTGCCAAATTACGTAGTGTGGATTAGATGGGTGTTGGTTAGAGGCATATATGATTATTTGGTTGAAGCAAAAGTTAGATGGGAGAGTAAGTTGGAGACGAAGGGGTGAAAATGCTGCTGTGAATGTAGTTGAGGCAGTTGAGTCTGATATGATAGAAGTGAGAAGAGCCTATAAGAGGAAAAATAATAAATTATGGTGTAAAGTTGAAGACAAAGGTTAAAGAGTAGCTGAAGAGTTGGTAAAGTTCCATGACGGGGTCATAGAGAGTGCTGTCTGGTTGTTTGTAGGGACAGGAAATTAGAAATAGTAATTGCAGTGAGTTGCAGGATGAGCAGATACAAGTTTAAATGAATAAAAAAAGGAATTGTTTGAGGGGAGTTGCATAACAGAAGAAATGATGATTGGGGCGCATAGGAGAGTAGATATGGTAGTCAAGAAGAAAGCAATAGAGAAATAGAAGACAAGCAATGAAAGTGTTGGAGGGAAGGAAAGCAAGGCTTTGGGTAGAACTGAGTCTTACGGAATGGTAAATTGCTAAGGATTAGTAAACAAATGGATCTCAAAACACAAGATACCGTTGAAGAGATGCTGTTTGAGATAAATGCGTTCCTGTGCGGTATTCTGAGGATTTGTTGAACGTGAATAGTGATTTACATATTAAGTGATATTTGTCGCTTAAGTTTGTTGAGTACATAAAAACGCGTGTATAAATGACAAAACGTTCACACATGTACAAATAAAATGTGTGTAGGCTATATGTGTATATATACACAACACATACACAGTATATATATATATATATATATATATATATATATATATATATATATATATATATATATATATATATATATATATATATATATATATATATATATATATATATATATATATATATATATATATATATATATATATATATTAGCATATATATACATTTATGTAGTGGGAGGATGGCGGCATGCAGTATGGTCAAAGTACTAAATTAAAAGCCACCAACGTCTCTGGACCACAACGGTCCCATTTCAAGTCTAAAGAGACATTATACATTATCGAAAGGCACAGGAAATGAACACAACAGAATATTCAAATAATTATGTTTCAAACTACATTCTCACACAATACGTAATTATATATATATATATATATATATTATATATATATATATATATATATATATATATATATATATATATATATATATATATATATATATATATATACATACACACAGTATATATATATTAGTGAATACATATTGTATTCACATCAAATCGATCATTGCTAATAAATAAACTAAGAAATTCTTAATGCATTAAATCTCTCTTGAATCTGTTGCAATTATCGACATTTGTAACATAACATTCCGACTTTTTATATACTTACAGCTCACTGCATTGCATGTTGGTGTATTTCATTTTGCAAAGTGCACGTTGACCACTTAGGAAATGGTTTTGATAAATACAAAAGCAAGAAAACTATCCATCCTTTGCATTAGCGTCGAGCGATGCTATGACCTTCCTTGACTGAACCATATGGCAGTTAGGTACCAATTGCAGTGCCATATCAGGTGGGGAAATAAAAATCCCCCGATGTTACTTATCGATTCTGCATATTCTGCCTTTCTATGTCATTTTGCCACATTTACCGCGCGAACATTTTTTTCTTTATTTTTTTACGTTTGACTCATCCATCTCATCCAAATTGAACATCCGCATCCATTCTCAGCATCCGGGAGGGAAACCTTAATATTGACTCTCAATATTGCAGAATCCCCCAGAGATGCGTCGAGAGGCTCTTGGGGAACGTGCATCTTAGCATATAATTACTCCCGGTATAAAATGACAATTCCAATTACCTACGCTTTTCAGACCGATATATTATGTTTCCTTAAATGTGATATCGTTGTTACGTCCTCCTGTTTCCAGCAGTTTTAATTCCGGTTCAAAATGCTTCGTCCTCATTGTTGCTTGTCCGTGTGATGGATGGTATTGATGCGTACTGTTATTGAGACTAAGTTGCTGCCTGTCTAATTAATTCAATGATGCTTGATGGCAGTAATGAATTTCAAAACAATCTCAGTTTTCTAAAGAATACTTTTCTTTCAGTCTAAGTGAAATTATGTGCAAGGGGCAAGAGGGAGTTTGCTATTCCTTCCTATCATTGCAGCGCAGTTGAGCGTTATTGAAATTCAAGATTGTTTTAAATGAAAAAAAAGAGTCGGATACCATGGAAAGATTTTCAGTTCAACTTCCGACATTATACTCCAGGCAAAGGAAACCTTTTCGTATTATTGCTTCATTATTGCCGAAGAGCGCAGAGTCATACTATCCGGGGAAACCACTTCTCGAAATCCATAGCAATTTAATATATTTAAGATAATACTCTGATTCAGCTGGATTATTATATTAATTTTGCTGTTATCAGCTACACTGGGTTCCCTTATGAAATGGAATCTTTGGAGTCTTGATATTTTGAATCTTTTTTTTCTTTTTGGATTCTGCGTAGAAGTGATATGCTACATATATCCCTGGAATACCAGATATCTCCCTTTGCGCCCTTGCAGTATTGTCGTAAACGGCTTTGATTATTTTATTTTCGATGTAATGTCATCTTGTCACACAAGGTAGTTAATGCCCCCTTGAGTCATGTGATCTACTTTTGTTCCAGAATGTGACGGCTGAATAGCTTCTGATGTTTTCTCTTGTTACAGTTGTTAGTTGTTTTTTGGGGCTGCCAGATCACAAATTTTCATGTTTCATTGCTACTCCTACTATGTTCTTTGTTGAGCATAGACTTTTCTGTTAGTATTTTGATCCATGATTTCCAGTAAGGAAAGACTTTTACATCATTTAGACCCAGTTCATTTAGCACAAAGTATCGCAAGGTTTACGATTGCAGGAATGGAAAGGTGTCCTGTATACCTTCTTCGGATGACATTTACTCAGTAGTCTGACTCAGTTTCTTACCTTTGCAATCAAGAAACCAGGTCCATTGAGCCCATGTTAAACCCCTTTGTGATTTTACCTGGAATATGTATGGAGGTGGAAGATTTTTAGAGGATTGACACTTTATTAAAATTTAGGTGCAAATTATTCACCCCTGCGAATTATATTTTGTCAGAAACATCACTGTATCCTAATTTTCTCTTTTATTTCAGTCTTTGAAACCCATTTTTCCTTTAGATTGCTCATTTTCCATCAGCGTTCCATAATGACTCCATCCCGTAGGCGCGGGGGCGGGGGGGGTGGTGGTGACGTCAGTGCACCTCACGCGGTGCACTGTAGGCATTACTCAAGGTTCTTTGCAGCATCCTTTGGGCCCCTAGCTGCAACTCCTTTCATTCCTTTTACTGTACCTCCATTCATATTCTCTGTCTTCCATCTTGCTATCCACCCTCTCCTAACAATTGTTTCATAGTGTAACTGCGAGGTTTTCCTCCTGTTACACACATCAAAACTTTCAGTGCAAACCATCAGAACATATAAATACATGTCAGTGTTTTTGTTCCTGAGTAGACTGCTGTTATATGAATATCAATTCACATTTGAAAGGCAGATTTCATACCAATAATTTGCATTTCAGTGTTCTTCGTTGACTCAGCAGTTAAATGCTATGCATATATTTATATGTGTGTGTTTATATATACTGTATATATATATATATATATATATATATATATATATATATATATATATATATATATATATATATATATATATATATATATTTGTGTGTGTGTGTATCTGCACACACACACACGCAGGAGGTACACAGTAAAACATTTCTAATGTTGTTATGTATCCATGTTTTTAGTTGATGATGACCTACATGGTTCCGTTTAAGGCAAATCAGAACTTTCCCTAATAACTCCTTTGACGTACAGCTGTAGGTCTCTTGGTTTTGTATTGGTTAAACTGTAACACTGTAAGCTCGTAAAACAAAAAACAAAACAAAAATCCTTTAATCATAAAGCACAGGCCGTAATGAGCGAGCAAACAATTAACATACCGGGGAGGACGTCGTAGGCCTAGACATTCCCAAAGTAGGAGGAGAGCCAACACAAACAGTTTATTCTGGCTCCTTTAGTTCGAGGTCTCCCACGCCTATCACGTTTAACAAATCATGTGTCTTTCGAGTCATGACGGGGTCTTCGAAACCGGCCTACGTACATCCCCCCTTCCCCCTCCCCCCTTTCCCCACCGGCCCACGTCTTATATATCTCAACCCTTTTTCCACCCACCAGCGCTTGTCCCGTCTCCTGCCCACCCAACTTGTTCTTGCCTTCTCGTCATAAGAATTCATGTCTCGCCTCCGTTTTAGTATTTCTTCCATGTCGTTTCTGATAGACCTTCCTCTGCTCGGTCGTAATTTCCGTTCGGATGGCATCATGTTCGGGTTTAGTGTGTTCTTTGTCGTTAATGAATCGGCATCCTAATTTACATGTTCTGGATTCTCTATTGTGTGATCTGTCATATTTTTCAGTCTAACTTTTTACATTTTATATTTTTCTGTTACGGTATTCTTTTTTGTTTGATTCTTCATTAACTTTTTATATTTGATATTTTTCTTTCACGGTATTCTTTTTGTTTAATTCTTCATTTGTACCCACTATTCTTATTATTGTTTCTTCATTCTGTATTCAATATTTCTATTTATTTCTTTATTTTCTTACGATTACAACTTTACTTTGTATACACAATTGTTAATATTCGTTTTCATTAGTGTTGATAAACATAATGGTAGTGGTGAGTTAACATTATCATTTGATGAAAAGATTTGTAGTCCCGTAGGAATATATTTTTGCACAATTAAATTTTGATTCATATTACCTAATGACTTCGAATATTTCGTCACCAAATAGCTTTTGGATTAATATCCCATGTTGATAGTTAGTCTGTGATAGTACTTGGTTATAGTTATTGAAACAAGATTGAAAAAGATTGTATTAGATAAACCGATGAACTTCATACTTTTACCGGGATGTTTTTCTTAGTTTGTCATTACGTGGAAATGTTCCCAAGAATTTTTGTTTGTGAAACTTTTTTCTACAGAAAATTATAATCTTATATCCTCCCACCTTTTTTATTAATCGATATTGTCTCTTAGCCATTATTTAGCTCTACGGCTTTGAAGATGAGGCCTAGTAAATATGTTTGTTCAGCGACATACCCAGAACCTTTCACTACTCTACCACGAACCTAGTTTTTTTTTAAGAACATATAGTTTAACTCCCAAATTTGGCGTGATGGACTGAAGCAAAGTTTGCGGGTGGGTTTGTTTTGAAATGGGAAGAGGAAAGTAAAATATACCTGAAGACAACCAATAGTTATGCAACAAATTATTTTAGTGATAAGTTTTGGAAAATGTAAATAGTTTCGTAACATTTGTTACGTAACTGGATTGCGCATTAGGGTATTCAGTGGTTTTACCACCACCTTCATATGGGCTGGATTAAGTTGACCTTATGTCACCAATGACCCTTGCTATTTGAAGGATCATTCATGAATTATGAGTTTTTAAATGAACTGGTTTACTTCAAATCTGCCCACGTTTAATTGCCTCTTTTATAGAAGGCGTTGCCGAATCTACTCATGTTCATCACCTTTAAATATTTTCAGTGGTGTGGTTATTGAACATTAAATTATATGTTAAGATTATCCCGAGATTTTTTCATCTTTGAATCCGTTAAACATTCCGAAATATTAGTATCCTTTGAAAACGGTATTCACTTGTTGTTGATTAACTGAATAGCCATGCGATGACCAAATGAGGCAAAGGGGGGCGGGGGGTATGGGGATGGATATCCCCATTTAGGGAAGGAGGAGAGAACTGCTTATAAACTGGAAGGCGTGGCTATATCGATCGAGCATCCCGATCCGTTGCCGCTGCCATCCAAGGCATAACTTAATCACATTGCATAAGATGATAAATTACAGTTTAAAAAACGTGGTCACTCGTTGTCACGCGGAGATCCGGACACCGTGTAAAAAAGCAGCCCTCTGTCGGCGGAGCGGAGAGTCATCCATCATGGTGGTCTGGCCGAAAGGAGTTTTAAGGGGATAGGGGTTGGGGGTTGTTTTTACATCCCCGGGGATGGGGGTGGGGGAGACAGGCAGGCAGGCAGGCAGGCAGAGTTGAGTTTACAGGGAAGGAAAGGGGATGCTGTATTTACGGTAGAGGGCCTCTAGTGGGGTTGGGGTGATGGGAGGTTGGTGGGAAATGGTAAAAAATGCTGGAGGAGGATTATCGAAGTATGTGAGTGTTAAGGAGAAGAAAAGTAAATCTTAAGAGCTACAGGAAGAGATCGGGGATTTGTTGACAAGGAAAATAAAAGTTTTATGGAGTTTTTTTTTTATTCCTTTGTTGAAAGTTGTGGAATAGAAATATAATAATTGAAGTAAAATGATTAGAGGCTCCAACAAATACTGGTTGGTTTATGTTTTAAGTAAGATGTAAGAGTCTCATACGCAGACATTTATATATATATATATATATATATATATATATATATATATATATATATATATATATATATATATATATATATATATATATGATATTATTATCACTTTGTATATATATATATACATATATATATATATATATACAGACACACACACACACATATATATATATATACATATATATATATATATATATATATATATATATATATATATATATATATATATATATATATATATATATGTATATATGTTGAAAAATCACAGTAGTTGCACGTGACTTCAGTGTATAAGCGAATCTCACAGGAAAATGTGTGTATATATGCATATATATATATATATATATATATATATATATATATATATATATATATATGTATATGTATATATAAATGTCTGCATATGAGACTCTTACATCTTACTTAAAACATAAACCAACCAGTATTTGTTGGAGCCTCTAATCATTTTACTTAATTATTATATTTCTATTCCACAACTTTCAACAAAGGAATAAAAAAAAAAACTCCATAAAACTTTTATTTTCTTTGTCAACAAATCCCCGATCTCTTCCTGTAGCTCTTAAGATTTAATTTTCTTTTCCTTAACACTCACATACTTCGATAATCCTCCTCCAGCATTTTTTACCATTTTACTGAACTTCTGCCTGTCATTTTCTTGTGGGATTCACTCGTATATATATGTATATATATATATATATATATATATATATATATATATATATATATATATATATATATATATATATATATATATATATATGTATATATATATGTATATGTAGTGGTGCTAAAAACTTATTTGATTTGAGAGGAATAGACCCGAAGTTTTTACACGTCCTTTAACTTTTGAGGTTGAAGTTCTTTTACCGAAATCTTCTACATTTTCAAAACCTCTTTTCTTGTATTGAAGCCTAATCAGCAGCATTTCATCCCGTCCATGTAACACTTCCATCATTTATCTTTTGAATGTGACATATACTCTCTTTTAAGTAATCATTTCGTCCGTTTTCTCTAAGTCTCTTGAACACAGTGGTATATTTTCCATAACTGCGGTACACAGGGGGCCTTTTGCAAAACTTTTTTGTTTTTGCTTTCGTTTTAATCTAAAGATACCATTCTGCACTTATGTGTTTTCTATTATCACCGTTGACGGTTTTTGCTCAACGCTTCATTTCATAGAAAAATACAGTCGTTCGTGCAGCGTTTGAAACCATTGGCTCTTAGTGCTTACATTTTAAGGCCTTTTAAAAAATCTGTGCTAGCCTTTTCATCACTAACGTTCCATTTTTTCCTTCCCTCTAACAGTTTAGTTGTGTTGGCATTCATGCTTACCCCTCTCTTTTTTACACTTTCAAACTCTTTAACAAGTCTCTGTAGTTTCTGTACACTTACTGCAACACTTGCTGAAGTTTCTTCTGTTTTCTGTTACCATTTCGACTTTGTAATTAATAGACATCTTTTGCATCTTCAGCACTACTTTTTGTACCTTCACCGATATATCCATAAACTCGGTAAATTACAAAATGCCAAATAAACGCTGCTGATACATTTTACATCAAGCTATAGTAGTTTAACCGAAATCCCTTATTCAGTCATTTATTAGCTTTTGAATGGTATCAAAATAATTTGGACTCCTTGTGTATTCATTTTATATCCATCTACACTTATTTATTCTCCTCCGTTATTCCTCTAAAGTCATATATACTTCTTTCCACTCACAGACACCAATCTTGAACCATTCAAGCATCCCATCAATCGTCTCATCTTTTGTAAACATCATATCAGCTCTTCATTCATGGAATTTCCTGAATGAAATGATGAAGCTCAATTCATTCTCAGTTTGTGTTTTCAGTACTGAATTTGAAACGGGTGATTGACAAGCAGCACAGGAAGTGGTCAGGATAGCTGGTGTTTCGGGATCCGTGAAGCCATTACTTTCAACAGGGTTTAAAAGGAAAAGGTTTTTAGGTCTGCTAAGAAGACTGGTTTCGTTCTGATAATGAATGGCGCTAGAAGAAAATAAGGTTGGTGCTCAGGGATAAACAAAATAAAAATATTAGTCAAGAATAGTACTGAAGCCTTAACAAAGAAGAAGAAGAAGAAGAAGGAGAGAGAGAGAGAGAGAGAGAGAGCGATTACCTCCTGAAAGAGTTGAGCAAAACGTATATTAAAAATTATGGTACATTTTTTATTTGAAATATGCGGTCTTGCTACCCTCCGTTCCAGCCGACGCGATTATCTGCCCCCCCTTTTCCCCACTTTCTTCAAGTATCAGGTATCAAATGTAGCTATTTTGGGTCCTTTTATTAGCTGACCATTTTAGCCGTATTTTTAGTATATTTTAGCCGTATTTTTAGCGATTCAGCTAAACAGTTATAACTGTTTTTTTTTTTTTCTCCGACGTGTTGCATTTAAATTTGTATATTCCACCATGATGGTGATGACTATCATTATCCCGATACCATTTATGTATTTTCTACTAGTAGTAAAATTTCTGCTGATTTGATATCAGGCGGTCTCAAATTATTCCCATAATACAGTGTAAATCTTGAGAAATGCTTGTTTCCGAGTCGTTATATTAACATTGGTCAATTTAAGTTTTTAAACATTTTTATTCTAGCCTTTATTTATTTTATATTTATTTTCCTCAGTTTTACTTTCTTTAACATGTTTATTATACTTAGCCTGATAGGCCTTTGAACATGTCCTTCCGTCGTCTCGGTAGGTGGCAGACTCTCTCTCTCTCTCTCTCTCTCTCTCTCTCTCTCCCAGGGGCTCACC
>NC_089747.1:21215000-21267500 GCF_040412425.1 Macrobrachium rosenbergii
TTGTTCTGAAGGCTCCTCAGATGATACATCGTAATGTATTCCCTGGCTCTCAATTGATGCATAGATCCTCAGTATTACTGCGCCACATACCCACATCTTTTATCGTCTCTCGCAAGCTAAGCGATTCATCACTAGCCTCCAGCACGTAGTCATTATCCAGGTTTCCCTTAGTCTCAAATGATGATGGTTAGCTTTCAGACTGTAGGATGCAAGCTTTCAGCCTGTAGGATGCAGTCTGTCGTCTCAAAGAGGAATCAGAGTTTAAGGGTGAAATTAGAATTTGCTTGCCTTATCAAATCTAGCAAATCAGGCGTTTTAGGTAGAAAAGAGACTTGAATTAAGTCTATAATTGAAAGTAGGACTAACAAGATTATGTGGGTGTTCCAAAAATAGGTTCCTCGCCGTAGTAATGAAAATTGATATTTGAAGATAAGCCTATAGATGGAAAGGTGAACTTCATATGAAGCTTATAGATAGAAAAGATGAACTTCATATGAAGCTTATAGATAGAAAGATGGACTTCATATGAAGCTTATAGATAGAAAGATGAACTTCATATGAAGGTTATAGATAGAAAGATGAACTTCATATGAAGCTTACAGATAGAAAGATGAACTTCATATGAAGCTTATAGATAGAAAGATGGACTTCAATGAAGTTTATAGATAGAAGATGAACTTCATATGAAGCTTATAGATAGCAAGATGAAACTTCATATGAGCTTACAGATAGAAAGATGAACTTCATATGAAGCTTATAGATAGAAAGACGAACTTCTTATGAAGAGCTTATAGATAGAAAGATGAACTTCATATGAAGCTTATAAATGCCGTTGACATAGTTGTTTTAAAATCTGTAGTTAATTATATGTATATTCATATGCAAATGCTTGTATATTGAAATGTTATTATACTACATAGTTCCTTTTTCTTTACAGCGATACGGAGATTTTGATGTATCTATTTATAAATTATATATATATATATATATATGTGTGTGTGTGTGTGTATATATATATATATATATATATATATATATATATATATATATATATATATATATAATATATATATAATCACTGGGTAAATGAAAAGATGATGGAGGCATCCACGTATAATAACTGCATAGCATTACTTAACTTACGTGGGAAGGTGTATGGTGTGCTTTTGATTGAGAAGGTAAGACATAACAGAGGGACCTGAGCACTGAGGAGGGTATGTGAATTAAGTTCTTGTTATAAGAAAGTTATACGTGCAGTTTGACAGTAAAAGAAAAGCCATATGTGCCATACATGGACCTAGAGAAAGCTTATGGAAGAATTGACAGAGAGGCAAAGTTGTTAAGAGGGATTGCATATATTTCTGAAGGAAGCGAATTGTGCTTTAGGTTAAGTAGCTGGGTGAGTGGCTGTTTTATTGGGAAAGTTGGTCTGGGACAACGTTGACGTATGTCTCTGTAGCTTTATGGATGGAGTGTGCTGAGAAGTGAGAAAAAGGATTTTAGAAGTGGTTTAAAACCTGAGGGTAAGCAAATGAGTTGTGAATGGAGTATAGAATGGTTGATGCTGCAGATGATTCACTAATGATTGGGAACACTGAAGAGAAACTGCAGAGACTAGGGGCAGAGCTTGAAAATATTTGCAAGCGGGAAAGTTAGAGTGTATGTGAGCAGAGTAATGTTGTGAATGTCATTAGAAACCAGTAGGTTAGGTCAGTGCATGGTAATATGGATGAAAGAAAAATAGAATCAGTTTATTCCTCCCGGTATTTTGGAGTGAATGTAATGGGGGATGGTAAAATTTTAGAAGAGGGGAGTCACAGAATTGGTGAAGCAAGGAGGGTGGCATGAAATGTGCAAAGACGGACAAGACACTAGGAGTGTATTGCAGCCAATTTTAGAGTATATAACAGTAATGTTGAGCCAGCTTTTCTTTATAGAAGTAAAATGGGGATTTGAATGGTAATAAAAAAAATGAAGCCTTTGAGACGAATTGTTTTCGTAGCGTATGTGGCAGTAGAAGAATTGAAAGGATGAGAGATGTGGAGATACGTAGAAGTGGTATATGGATAAGTGTTTTGAGATGTTTTGGTTATTTGTAAAGAATAGAGGATAGGTTGGGGGAGGGGATGGGGAAGAGTACTGATGCAGCTTTGTGTGAAGAGGAAGAGAGGAACACCCATGTACTCTTGGATGGGTAGCTTGAAAGTTATTGAAAAAGAAGATCCATAATATTTAGGGTGCTCGAGATTGTGTGCAAGGTAGAAGTGGATAGTGCAGTTTTTACAGGGGTTTGTCGCGTTGTTGATGAGCCATTTGTGTCGGTCCATGAAGCGTCTAATATTGTTGAAGCTTTTTGCACAGTAAGTTCATCCATGCTTCTGTAGTTAAAATATGAATATGGTAACGACCATTGCGTATATCTGTTATTGTGTACCCACCTGTTTGGGGAAATGGTATTTGTTGAAATACTATTTATATATATATATATATATATATATATATATATATATATATATATATATATATATATATATATGTAAGTGTGTTGTGTATGGTGGTTTTTCTAAATTATATATATATATATATATATATATATATATATATATATATATATATATATATATATATATATATATATATATATATATATATATATATGTCAATTAACTCGTATGTAATATGAGGAGATAAGCCTTTGGATAAATGGAACTCCCCTCAGTATGCTGATAGGCACTGTAAAGATTCCAGACACGAGTACCCTTTAAGTATTCCAACATCAACACATTCGAAGGGAACATAAAATACCCCTATAACACATCCCCCTAACCTATTCCATTTAATAATATTCACCCCCTAAAAATATCCGTACAGTGGGAATGGCGAGAGGGAGAGAGGGAGGGTGAAGAGATGGGGGAGGAGATTTTAAAAGCAGCTCTACTTACTATCTGGTATATTTCTTTAGTAGCCTTTCAAACATATTGGCAGTTCCAAGTTCCTTCCACCCAGACCATTTTAGTGTGAAGAGTTGCCCCACTCCACCCCCAATCCCGCGATCACCCCCTCCTTGCCCTGTTTCCTCTCTCATCTTATATCCTCCTCCTCCTCCTCCTCCTCCGCCACTTATCTCGTTTCTTTCTCTTCTGCTCCTTTCTCTTACGGGGGCAATATTTTGATGCTGGTTCCTGTTCAGACCGATATTCGTAAACATTTACGAGTCATTTGGCTACGTTTCACTTCGGAACACTTAAGCTTTCTGGATTTGTGGCGTCGAATTCGGCGGTTTCGTATTTTCCAGAATCCCGGTCGGGCGTTTCCATCAGCAGATCTCTCGAAAGTGCCTGCAGTGAAGATCCCTGTAGATCAAGTGTCTTGGTATCATTTCGTATCATTCTGAGCGGATGATCATGTCATTTTTCTTTCTGATATGGAAAGTGCGAGAGGGAAGATAAAAGGGGAGAACGAACGAAAAAGGGGAAAAAATCAGAAAAAAGACATAAAAGGCATTTGAAATGGTTCCCCCATCGAACACAAGATGCGGTTCACACTCCATCAAACATTAAATTGACTCCGTTTATGTGGTCCTATTTGTGAAATTCAAAGTCCCATATCTCGCAGCGGATTTGAGATTGTCGGTTGTCGGTGCTCGATGAACCGAGCCCTACAGTAGTAGTAGTATGTGGTGAAGGAGGTAGGGGCTGTTTGGTCTAGGGCCCATTAGGGGGTCCCTGGACATACGCCAAAAGGGGGTCCTCCCCCGTATCTGGTCCTTCCCCTGTTACAGAATTTATAGTTGGATGTGTGTAGCTTTTATTTCAACGATTTTTTTTCTTCTGTCTGTTTCTGGGGAGATTATGTGAAGGAGCAAACTTCGGCGTTTCGTTTTTTCCTTTTCTCGAAAGAGATCATGACTGTGAGACTTTTTGTAAATGGTGCTCAAGGAAGATTACTTTAATTTTTCTAGCTCTTACCGCCTTATGAAAACCATGAAGTTACGGAGAATGAATGCAGTTATGTTTACTCATCTTTGCTGATCTGTGCAGTAAAGCAGTTGTTCTCAACCCGGGGGGAATTCCCCCCCCCCAGGGGGGAATTTCAGAGTTTCAGAGGGGAGGGGGAATTGTGATCACAGATTGGTAGGCTCAAACTGGCTCTAGGACCACACAAAACAGCGTGCATCGGTCCGCACTACTGAGAGGTCACACTGGGCTTTCTCTCCGCTAGCTTGTGTGTTTGTGTTAATATTTTGTTGCTTATTATTTAGAATGCACCTTTTGGGGCAGACAGTTCTGGAATGGGGGTGGGGGGAATGACATACTGACATATGGTGACAGGGTGCATGAGCCAAAAAAAGGTTGAGAACCACTGCAGTAGAGCATACTAAATGCCATACCCACTGGTATCCAAGTCTACAGTAAAGAAGAGTAAAATAAAAAAAACTGTTTATATTTTTCAAACCTTAGCCTCTTCTGTAATGATCTGAGATTTGTTCTTGATAATGGTGCAGTAGTGTTGATGACCGCCGAATTGCTTATTTTTGTAATGAAAAGCTATTTAATAACTTGATTTGTGGTACAATTTTACCAGAAAACTCTCGTACCATGGACAGTTCCAAAAATGCGATCACTGGAGAATGACTCCGTGTCATTCCACTGTGGGTTATTAATTTTGGTGTTTCATTAATTTTCTTCATCCATATGGGATTTATTAGAAGGCTATACTTCTTTACTCTTTTGTGGCAATAAATTTGCCAGTTGTCTTCAAAGAAATTATTTTATAATTAAGGTAATGATAATCGGCTTTACTTCATAAGATAGTATGTGTGTTTGACTAATTACAGTAGTTTCCAAGTTAAACGAGCCTGCAGGTTTTTCAAGTAATTCCCTTTTGAAGCGGAACTAAGAAGTACTAGTTAGACAAAGAAATCATACTAAGAAAAAAGGATGAGGGAAGTTAAGCCTAACTAGAAGTCCCTTACGTAAGTCGATACCGAAGCCATTGTAATTAGGTGCTCCAGTGTCGATGTGCTCCGGTACCCCGGTGCTTATTGATGATGTAATAATGGCATCATCCATTACTTACCATTACATTAAAGATATTAGCTGTCAGGGCAACACTCGATTGGTGGAAGACGGAGCAGTGTTAAGGAACCAATATGTCTTAATTAAATATATCTCGAGGGCCGTTCCCATCCTAAAGCATATCCGTTGAACACAAAAAATTTTGATGGTGATGGTGATGATGATGATAACGGTATTCATGCACTTTCACAGTGAGGAAAGTGACTAATCAGCACTGGGAGGAATTTATAAAAGAGAACATAATGTAGAGATAAGAGATGGAGATAAAACTATTTGCAAATTGTTACCTACTCTGTAAGTTGTATATTTAGGCTTCTAATAACCTCTATTAATGGAATTGTCAAACTGGAGTCACTTAGGAAGTAAAAGACAGTTATTTCATACATATTTGATACATATAGATATACGTATATATAAATAATATATATAATATTAATTATACATATATATGTATATTTATATTATATATATGCACACACGTGTATTTCAAGTTCTGTACGAGTACACACTTGACTTTTATACTCAAGTAAAAAGTGTGTATGTACGTATGTAAATTGGCAAGATGGGTTGGTGACAAAAAATAATCAATTTTTAAATCTATCATCTCTGGGAGATTTGATGCAAATAGACTTTATCTAAAAGTAGATATACAATGGCTTATAAAAGGGTTAGAACCCATTCATTGTGGTCGCACCGTTCCAAACTATGGGAGCACTATTCAAGGAAAATATTAGAAACCGGAATATGAAATAATCCTTGCAAAGCGTTCCCTTATTTTTTTTCTTTTTTTTTTTGGTGCGATAAAAGATAATCTTGGATGATTTCATTTTTAAAGTAGCCTTTCAGTACCCCGGGGCAAGCCCCTGACACCAGTGACCCCTATATAAGTGCTCAGAATGATTGTTATTAAGCCTGTCGTCGATCCTGTTATTTATTGCAGTCATTTTTAGTTTTCTGTAAAATAAAACTGTTGAGATGGCTATATGTCTGTCCGTCCTCACTTTTTCTGTCCGCCCTCAGATCTTAAAAAATACTGAGGCTAGAGGGCTGCAAATTGGTATGTTGATCATCCACCTTCCATTCATCAAACACACCAAATTGCAGCCTCAGTAGTTCTCATTTTATTTAAGGTTAAAGTTAACCATGATCGTGCATCTGGCACAGCCATAGGTGCCAAGAACACTGGCCACCACCTGGCCGTGGCTGAAAGTTTCATGGGCCGCGGCTGAGGGTTTCTTGGGCCGTTGGCTAAGAGTTTCGTACAGCATTATACGCTGCACAGAAAACTCGACTGTGCTGAAGACTCTGCGGCGTATTTTTAACTTGTTTATTTAAATGCTACACTAGTTTTTTATATAGCAGGTCTTGGGATTGCAAAAGAACAGAGAATCTAAGATTCTTGGATGTTTTAGACACATCCACATAATCCCTTATAGAATCATTATTGGATCTTCTGGCGTTTTTAAATGCATATATTATAACTGAATCTCTCTCTCTCTCTCTCTCTCTCTCTCTCTCTCTCTCTCTCTCTCTCTCTCTCTCTCCAGGTAAAATGTTTTTACGTTTTCTCTATATATAAACTTTGTAGTTCGCTGATGCGTTCATAAGTATAAACTTGAGTAGATATGTTTGTTGATGTTTATGTTACGTTTGATATTTTTGTGTGTGCCTAATTTGCTTGTGTGTGTACAGTTATCTATCTTTGTTTCCTGTGTTATATATACAGTATATATATATATATATATATATATATATATATATATATATATATATATATATATATATATACTCATATATACACATATATATACATATATATGAATATATATATATATAAAATATATATACACACAATGTATACATAAATGTGCATATATACAGCATATATATATATATATATATATATATATATATATATATATATATATATATATATATATATATATATATAATATGTGTGTGTGTGTGTATGAACTTATATTTCAGGTTAATGTAGTCAGCCGACCATTTTCTCACCCTCATTTCAGTAAACGAACCCCACTTTCTATTTCCCCATTTTCCACTTCTCTCGCGGTTACCCACCCAGTATTAACGTTTTTTTTTCTATTTATAAAAATGCGTCCGTTCCTGCACACGCGCATATATTCGTTTGCAGAGCCATTAGTCCTGTGTTTTAAGATGGCCGAGAAATTTTCAATCCGGCACGGACGGCAGGCTGTTTTGATTTATAAATTCTTCTTTTGTCTTAAGGTGCCGTTCTATCCGCCGTAAACAAATTGCATTATAATAGGTTTAATTAGGCAAAGTAGGGATGATACGGTCGTAACTTAGGCACAGTGCTTCGGGCATTTATCAAAAGGCCCCTTTTGAGGTCCAGCTGCAAATTAGAATCTTTAAATTTTTCGATAATTTTTCGGGGAGACATCATTAATAGGCACCACAATGGCTTAAGACAATAGACATGTGAAGGGAGGGCGGAGACATTTGGGATTAAGATCTCCTCATTACTCTCCAGGATATTAACCCCTCCCACTTACGTCAAAATAACTTTCCCTCTCCCACTCTCCTTCCCTCACTCCTCCTCCCTCCCCCTTCCGTTTCTAACCACCATCTCACCTTTCCTCTCCTTTCCTCCCCCTTCCCTCTTCCTCTGCAATATTCCCCTTACCTCTTAACCTCTAAGGGCGTCATCGCTTTCTCCTTTCCAAAATACTTTTTTCCATGTGCAGCTTCTTGCCCTACAGAAAGCGAAAGGTCCTGCCTGGACCACTGAAGTCCTACCAAGGTTACCTTCTTAGTCATCTCCAGGAACTTACTGTGTCTGTTTAACTTCCTGTGGTTTTTTGTAAGTTGTAATGTGCCTTAGTGTACCATAATTGACTGACTTTTGAAAATTAGGCTCTAAAGCCAAGCACTTGTGTGCGTGCACCATAAGAGTGGTCACTTTACTTTTGTGTATATAAACTGATAGTCTTTCGTTTGTATATTTAAATATTCTCTTTAAAATCTTATCGATATGCCAATTCTTTGTAAATAATGATGTGGTTTTGAGAAATTGTTAAGGTTGAGATAGTCACAAAAATAGCCATGATTACTCTTCTTGGTTATTAGTTATTTTAATTGGTAATACATTTCGTCTTAATAATTATGCTTATTGCCTTGCTCTTTCATAGTGAATCGCATATTATTTTCTCATAGCTTGGTTGAATTCAAATGGTACATTTTCGTATCCTGTTGAGTTATTTGGCGTGAATAATTCTCGTGACGTCTGCTGGTCAAGTAACAAATGTCTCACGAATTAGAAACCAGCTATGGAGACCTAAGGAATATTCAGGTCTCCGTTTAATATACTTTATAAGCTCCGTAAAATAACTTAGCGTTAACTTTCCTAAACAAGGAGCTCGACATTTTTGGTATCATAAAAATGAGAAAAGCGAAATTCTGTATCGCATGCCCATGTTATACGATGGGGTTTACGAGGAAGGGGTATCCATTTTTAGTAACATCTAATTCGAAATCTAATTACTAAAAATCGATTTTTAGTAAACAGCTTTCGTTATCATTTGCTAAGAAAACTGAACGCTAGTTTAACTTCAAGGCTACGAACCATGCATTGCTCATAGAGTATAGGTTGTTATTTGAACACACTGGCATTTGCAATCTTCTATCTACATACGCTGGCACATACACCAGTTTAGATATCGCTGTCTTTGTACTGACAGGATCAGAAGGGTAAAGTTTAGTAAGGTAGAATCTTACATCTTTTCCAAGCGTTTATTTAGCTTTAATATTCTGCCGGAATATTTTCCCATACGCAGGGTACAGTGTGTTCCAAAATGTTAACATTTCGCTTTGATATTGAAATATTACAGTGCGACATATGTTCCTCGATCTTCAAATACGTTCTCAAATCTCAAATGTTGCCATTTCATCGTAAAGTAGCTTCAAGTAAGGAATTTTTCATGTGATTTCAAGTACTTAACCTCCCTTTTTTGGTATTTTGCCACTTGTATTCAGTCGCTTTTCGTGGATCCTTGTACTGAGTTAATAATAATAATAATAATAATAATAATAATAATAATAATAATAATAATAATAATTACTTCCAACGCCGTGTGACGCAAGGATCCTCTGAAATTTCGTTGTCCGTTCTCTTCCAAGCAAGTCTGGGTCCTCCAACCTTTCTGGTGGTCGCAGAAGCCTAGCTGAAACTAGTTATTTGCTGTTCTTCCAGGGGTTGTACGAAGGATATGTCAAAGCTCCGTAATTTCTCTTATGGTATCGATTCTCAATTCCGCGGAATCTTTTAGTTTCTTTGTTATAGCAAAATTCATGTCTGTATAGCAATACTGATCTCACTCGACTTGATTTTACCTTACTTTCGTATAAAATTTCAGTCTACATCATTTCCGGATCTTATTCAGCCTGTCTGTTGTTTGATTGGCCCTTTATAGTCTTTCACAAAATTCCTACTAAAGAGAACCTATGTTGTATATCGTATATCATTAGTTTTGAATATATGAAGTACACACACACACATATACATAATGAATTTTTGTCACATATACGTTCGACCTTTTTTGTTCTTAAAATATCGTTTAGTATCCAGTGCACAGTACCTTGAAAATGACTTACACCCAAGGGGAAATATAACTCATGAATGTTTAGTCCCCTACAGGATTCGAACTGCTGCCTGATATAAAAACAATGATAATGCTTTTGATAACCAGGCTTTATAAATAAACAAATATATATATATATATATATATATATATATATAACATATATATATATATATATATATATATATGTATATATATATATATATATATTACATATGTATGTGTATATATATATATATATATATATATATATATATATATATATATATATATATATATATATAGAGAGAGAGAGAGAGAGAGAGAGAGAGAGGGAGAGAGAGAGAGAAGGGGGGGGGCGTTAATTTGATATCAACCGCAGGTGGGTTTTGTTTAATAGAGAGAGTTAATTTCTTGCATAGACTTCAGTTTCTTGCTCACAGACTACCGAACGAACACAGGTCAACTAGTCGCAGTGGGCAATAGATAATACTCCTCCCTCCTTTCCAAAGATTTCTGCTTTAACCCTCGGAGACTAAAAGGGCATCCTTCTGAAAAACAAACCAAACTGCGCTAACGATAACCGCCTGAAGATTTTATAGTATAAAACGGGCGCCCTTCGAAGATTTGAGGGGGGCTCTCAGCAATGAATCCGACCATAGAAACAGACGGAAGATATCGTTCATTTAAAAGGAGCATTAAGAGGCAATCTCCAAACGGCCTCTGTAACTCATCTTAATCTGGTGCTCCGTTACCGAGAAATATCAGCAAATATTTTCCCCCGAGAAATTCAAGTATTGCATAAAGCAGATAATACGTGAAGCTATAAAATATTACATTTTACGTTTAAAAATTTCAAGTTGACTGGCAATAAAGAGCATTAAATTGCAACAATTGGGACCATTACCATAAACATTTTGGAAATTTATTATCAATGGGGAAAATCCCGAGGAATTCCAGTTATTCCGGCGGTGATGGTAATGCATTTTGTTGGGTCTAACTTATTCTAACACATATGTGATTTAAAAGCATCCGAGTTAAATGGAAAGGAAAAATAGCCAAGGTTGAGAGTTTTAGGGGAAATGGATGAATTCGCGTTTTCTCTTATGATCACGAAATGATAATACTAAATCAGCGCTTGGCCCGGAATGATGATGGCGATGCACTTGATATTTTCCTTGCGTTGTAGGGTGTTTGACTTTGCTAGTTTTCAAGTGCTATGGGTTTTTTTTTTTTTTTTTTTTATTTGATTCGTGTTTTGTGGTCACTTTCGCTTGTTTTTGTGGCATTCTTTTGTCTGGAATAATTTGAATAGTACTAATAAAAACAATGAAAGGCAACGTAAACATCTTAATAAAAAACTTAGATAGTCAAACTAATGAGTCCTTACAACCTGACGGTATATCTTTTAGATTTCTTGAAAATAAAAGGATTTCTGAGTTTTGTATAACTTTCCCCAGTAGTTTTCGTGGTGCTTTATTAATATAACACGTTTTATGAAACTATGGATTTAGAATGTAAATATCTTTGATATTGGAATATTAATTTGATATTGAAACAAGTAAAGATATATAGAAGAAAATGTTCTTTACTCATAATCACTGTTTGAATTAACATTGACCAATGGGTTATTTGTCATGTAAGTGGGCACTATATACTTGAAAGGTTCATAACTGCAATATCTATAACATCTGCTTAAGAATATCCTATCCCGTAAGATTGATTATTAAAATTCAAGATGAAGCTGATGCCCATTTCCTAGCTGAATTTATTATAATGCAATGCGTTAGGAGGAAGTACTTAAGTATAGAGTGTGCCCGTGTCTGTGTACTAGGGTTCGCTGTGATAATTTTAATGCTTGTAGGTTTCAGAAATTTGCCCACATACTCATTCACACATATCTAAAGAGGATAATTTTGGAATTTTTGTCAGAAGACATGCAGAGTTTATTATAGTTAATCTTACACTAAATACTGGCATTTCTAAATAACTAGGACTCCTTGGTAAATCTTTGTACGTTTTGAGTGCGCCAACCCTGTCTAGATGACAGCTTTCGAGAAACTAGAACAGGCCGTTATTGAGACATCTCTGGAAATATTTCTCTCTCTAATTAGATACTTATACATTCCTGAGCCCGAGCCCGTATTATTGTAATAGATATTGGATTTTGAAGAGCTCTTGCTTCTTCCGATGATTTCCCCTTAGATTCATTTCGAAATTCCTTGGTCACATTCAAGTGTGCGTCTTCCAGTGAATTTTCGTCGCGCTACTCTCTTAATTGGAGACTGGCGATGTTATTTATCACGCTCTTATGAGTTCCACACAATGAAATGTTTACGGAATATTTCAAGTATTTTTTTTATATGAGAAGTTCGATGCCTTTTTCACGACAACAGGAACGGTGAGGAGACCAGCAAGAGCAACCACACTTGTTTGGTTATCTGTGGATGAAACGGTATGACTGGTTAGAGAGGGCAGTTATAATAATAATATTATTATTATTATTATTATTATTATTATTATTATTATTATTATTGCTGCGAGCTTGTTGGCGCGCGCTACACGCGCTGGAACTCGGCGCTAATGTCTCCCCAACCCTCCCGATCCCCTACCTACCCCGCCTCCCGAGGCGGACAAACAGGTTTGTCATGTCTCTCCTACCCTCCCGTTCCCCCTACTTACCCCGCCCACACCTGGGGCGGACAAACTGGTTTGAAAGGGGTGGGTGGCTGTGTCATTTCTCCCCTACTTTCACCCGGGGGAGGACAAACAAGATCCACTCGGATATTATTATTATTATAATTATTATTATTATTATTATTATTATTATTATTATTATGGCTCACTACCACGAATTCCTGCACTCGATACTCGCTGTGTCCTTTCTAAGAGGACATCTATTAAGAAATTGACAGATTGGTGAATAAGACGGGTATAGGTATTTAGTAGACTAAACAAATTTAATCACTGAATAAGGATCTTCCAGTTTGGTTAATGGTTGAAAGGACTGCTTTTCCGTTAAAGTATTTCAGAAGTATAACCAGTTTTGTGTTCCTTCGTATTCGATGATTAATTGCTTTTCTCTTCATGCGTTTGCTTTCATTAATTCGTGACTACGTCCTGTGAGCGTGACACAGATACACAAGCGACAGTAGAGTAATATAACTTGCAGCCGCGTTTCCTATTTGCGTCGTTATCCTTTTGCCTCTACCCCATCAGCTAAGGTACCGGATATATGCTCATGCTGTCTTACCCAAAATGGCAATTTTTGGATGATCTTCCGTCTCCTTACCTTTTCCTGTATTCAAATATCGAGTCATATCGCTTATTGTAGAATTAAGAAATTATTTAATTTCGTTACGTCTAGGCTACCCAACTCAACTGCAGTATTCATTTACTTTTTAATTTTTTTCTAAAGCCCTTCTGCATCGGAGGTGCACCCAGAACGCCAGTTAGGTTATGGAAAACGACGCCTGTGGTAGCGGTGTCGCAGAGTGCCAAGGCGTTCCACCGGTGGAGTGGGTTCCGTAAGCTGCGTGTGCATCCTCCCTCGTGCCTTCTTTAATCCCCCTCCTGCACTGTCGTATTCTTCCTAGCGCAGACAACGGTTTCCCAGGGTGATCCAGGGATGCCGAAACATTTTCATTTCCGCTTTGGTTACTACGGTATTAATATGCAGACACATCTACCCAACCGTCGTACCTCCCTTCCTCCCTCCCTCCCTCCTCCCTCCTTCTCTCCCTCCAGGTTAATCCCTCTTCCTCCCAAGGAGAAAGAAAACAAACTATTTTACTCAAGAGTTTATGCTGCCATTAATGGTTAGTCTTGTATGAAAAACACCATTGTGGGCCGAAATGTATGACGATATTTATGCAGTTATATTTATAAAGATACTGGAGAAAGTGGCTCCATAAACTCCCCATTTACTATTATGTATGCATGGTCTTAGATAATAGTTGTTTAGGCTTAGATGCTACTGCTTAGATTCTGGATATTCCTCAGAAAAATATAATCTTGTGGAAGTTATGCGGAATAATTCTGCTTACGGTAGTCATAGTAATCACGGATAGAAGTAGTTGCTTCTTCCTTTATTGTATTAATAAATTTCAATGAAGGACATACCTTCATGGAAATGATGCTGAAGTTTTAGAAAATGAACGAGACAATTATTATCATATAAATCCTTAGCTTGTGTGAAGTGAAATGCAGCGCTACTTTTTTTTTTCATGTTTTTAATACATTAAATGTGCATCACGTGATCAAAGAGTCCCGGGGTTTTTTCTAGGTGGGGTAAACGAATAAGATCCGTTTCCAGGAAATTCAATAGTGGCCATTTTTTTTTTATTCCTAAGCTGTGACTGTTAGGCAACAAATGTCAGATGGATCCAGTGGGGAAAACCATTTCTAGTAACCTCATAATTGAAAACAGAAGTTAATATCTTCTGGAATTAGATTACATTATATATATATATATATATATATATATATATATATATATATATATATATATATATATATTATATATATATATATACACACATATATATTTTATATATATATATATATATATATATATATATATATATATATATATATATATATATATATATATGTATAACTGAATCACTAAAATATGGAACTTGATGAATATATAAGTAAAGACAAAATCCACGAAGGAAAGAGAGACAATGGGTGCTGCAAGGCCTTTCGACTTACACTAGTCTTTCGCTTAGCAGACTCAAGTAAAGGACTAGTGTAAGTCGAAAGGCCTTGCAGCACTCCATTGTTTCTCTTTCCAAGGACTAGTGTAGTCGAAGGCCTTGCAGCACACCATTGTTTCTCTTTCCTTCGTGGAGTTTGTCTTTATATATACATACATATATATATATATATATATATATATATATATATATATATATATATATATATATATATATATATATATATATATATGTGTGTGTGTGTGTGTGTGTGTGTAATATATACTTTACATTGCATGAGGACAATTAACACTTGTTAATACGTTAATAATCAACTAAACTTTCACCAAAGAACTGTTATGGCCAATTTTTAAGAAAGTACACACACACACACACACACACACACACACACATATACTCATATATATATATATATATATATATATATATATATATATATATATATATATATATATATATATATATATATATATATATATTTAAAGTTTTGTCACTTACTCGTAATTTTTATAGTTACATATAACAGGCCACAAATACCGCCTAGTATCGAATCTCTCTACCGTGCTCATGAATAATTTTTGTTTGACTGTTCAAGCTCGAAAAAGAATATCGCTCCATTGTATAGCCACTTTTCAAACTAAATTTTTGCGTCTTCAGGAAATTAACATTTTAGCCGAAAATGACGCTATTCGAAGTCATGTTTCAAAAGAATATATACTTTGAATATCATTAGGCATTATGATGTTGTTAGGGCATCACTTATCGTTATGGGTTTAATTACACTTAGTATCGTTATGGGTTTAATTACACTTAGTATCGTTATGGGTTCAGTTACACTTAGTATCGTTACGGGTTTAATTACACTTAGTATCGTTATGGGTTTCAGTACACTTAGTATAGTTATGGGTTTAATTACACTTAGTATCGTTATGGGTTTAAGTACACTTAGTATCGTTATAGGTTTAATTACACTTAGTATCGTTATGGGTTTAAGTACACTTAGTAATGCATCGCTCTTGAAATTTTATTTATAAATAAGATGATGCATGATATGCAAATTTGTAATTTACTTAATCTTAAAGATTACAGTTCAAATCCAAATTCGTAAATGAGGGATAAGTATTTGAGTAACTAAAGAAATTTAAGCTTTTATCTCATGTAAATTAGCGTAGATAACTGAGCGAATACAGAAAAAAATTTCAGTAAATTACAATTACTTAATGTTGGATGTCACATTGAATAGTAGAGGTATCGATTTTATACGTATAGTGAAATAAAAAGAATCTGAGAACCTCCCATAAAACGAAATATGTATCTCGACAGCCAAGATCTTCACCAAAATAGAACTATTAGAATGAAAACTTGAAGAGTCCTTCACATCAAACGCGATTCTTCTCGTCTTATTTATTCACAATCGTCTTGTAGCCGAAACGATATAAATTTTCTCGGAGAAAGGAGACGAAATCTGGATCTTAAGGCCCCACATACATTTTTTAAAAGAAAAGAGACGAAATCCATGCATTTCTTTCGCATTCTGTTAAAAGGCTCAGAGCGACTGACTTTGGAACAAAATATGCCCTCGAAATGTGTCTTATATCACTCCAGTCTTATTTAGACGAATCGGACCTGTCCCGAGGTTATTGTTTCGCATTTGACAAGCTTGGAAATCATAACGGATCATTTATAAATTTCTTTTGGTTTTGGAATTTTGAAAGATATATGTATATATATATGTATATTATATATATGTATATATATATAATATATATATATATATATATATATATCTGTATATATATATATATATATAAGTATATATATATGTATATATATATATATATATATATACAATTTGCTTAGACAAATATTGTTAGTATTTTAGGCAGCTAGAAGTAATGTAAACATTCTCCAATTCAGTAGTGTACAGAGTAGAGAAGCATGAATACATGGGCACATTAGGAGTTGATATGCATATCATTGTGGTAATTATATAGAAATGTATGTATTCCGAGAAGATGTGCAGCAGAATGTAGCACATTTGAAAAATATGCTCTTTCACTTTTGCTCACAAATTGCCAGTCGTAAGTGCCTATTATGAATATTGTATTGAAAAACCCCGTCAGAATGGAATTAAAACATTAGTGAATCATATGAAGCCGAGAATTTGTATGACAGTCTAGTAAGGAAATATCAGTCGTGATTGAATGGTTATCGACCTCGGTGAATAATAATGTACAAAGAGAGAGGAAATCTTCTCCCGTCATTTTAATGTCAGGTCAGGGGACGAGCGTGTAATCCAATATTATTTGGGAAATCTCAACTTCAAGTGGAAAATTCCTTGGCGAGAACGAAAGCCGCGCATTACGCCGACGGGGACCTTTGCTTTCAACTCGTAAACGGTTCGATTTTCGAGGATTTTAGAAGTGTATTTTTATTGAAGGGGAGGGAAATGGAGGGGAAGGAATGGCAGCGGGAGAAGACGAAAAGAGAAGGAGGAGGCTGATGGGTCCACCATGATTTAAGGGCGGCCCAAAGTGGAAGGAAGGATGATAAGAGGTTTGGAGAGGAGACCATGGAAGATAATGTGTTGTGATTGAGGCTCCAGTCTTCATGTACATAATGTATATATATGTATGTATATGTATATATATATATATATATATATATATATATATATATGTCTCTATATAATATACACACACACACACACACACACACACACACACATATTATATATATATATATGTGTATATATGTGTGTGTGCGCGCGTGTATATACACATACATTCATACATGCATACACATATATAAAAACACATACCCTTATATGTATATATGTATATATGTTATATATATATATTATATATATATATATATATATATATATATATATATATAAATGCATTTTATAAATACAAAAGTATGAAAGGAAATAATGGTAGACTTCCAGTCTGCACGTGTACACAATGAACCCGACTCTTATAAATTCCATGGGTATAAAAGAACTGATGACGAAACTTATTTATGTGCAGAAGAGAGAAATTAATTTCGATCGTACTAATAGAATCTTAACTTAGATTCGCCCCTCGAGGGACGCTTCTCGGCTTATCCAGCCATTAATTCAGTAACCTATAATTTGCTTAAATACACTCTTCCCGTAGACTGGACTAAACATGCTCGCTCAACGAGCAAATGGAAGTACATTAGGAGGGTATGGGGTTACCGCTGGTAGTATTGATGCTATTGCTTAGGAGTTATTGCTGTTGTATTGTTTGTTCTTTGTTAGTATATGACTTTTAAGATTATAGCTTTATTCTTCAAAGTTTGTCTTCCCAGAAGTTTAGGAAATTTAGGATATTTCATCAACAAGCTGAAACTGTGTTGTACTCTGATAATCTTTGCACGCAGCCAATTATGTAAGTCTTCTGTATTCGTCCGCTGTTTGCTGTTTGGAATTTTTAACATAGGTAAATTGGGATAGAACAGAGCCAGTCGCTAGATGGAGTAAAAAGGGGACATTATCCTACAAGTAATGCTAAGAGATGAATAAGATATAATTGAGGGACAGAGAGTAAGATTTACCCACCCCTTACTATGGGACTAAATTTTCAAGGTCGCGGAACTGACCTAAATCATTGTTCATATAGTGTAATAGATTTTTTAGTTATCCTTTGGTATTACCTTAAGAGTTGTCGTTTGTTACTAATAATGAAGAATCATTTTCATGTCTCCATGGGGTGTCAATAAAATATGCTTTTTTTCATGTACATTTCGAAATAAGTAGTAATTATGATCAGTAAATATTTACTTATTTTTGTAGTTGTGTAAGTCAATGTACTTTTGGATGTCCTGTAATAAAACATGGTTTTATTTTTTTCTTACTCGACTTTTTTATCGCAGGTAATGGTAATATTTTATTTGGAGTATCATCTCTCTCTCTCTCTCTCTCTCTCTTTCTCTTTCTCTCTCTCTCTCAAACTATGTAGAACTACCTAAAAGGCTATTAAAAGCCAGTATATTTATATTATCTTTTGTTATACCTCTGGAGATTTTTGTATCGGAGTAACTAGCTCTTTTAGACTCTCTTCAGAAACCTCAGCCATCTATCTCCTTGTAATGAACTAATTTCAGCATTCATCTATGAAGCTTAATAGCTCGGTCAGATGAGCTTCGGGAAGAATTAAAAGTCTTATGCAAAATAGGCAAAAAGCCATTTCTCGATTACTCATAAGTCAAGCTCTCCCTCGGACAGATATTGGCCCATTGTGTCACAAATCAGATTATTAACTTATAGTCTCCGGCACGGCTCCTGCCGCGTGATTGGCCGGCGTCTTGTCACTGGATGTTGTGATTGGCCGATTCCCCCTGACCATTATTTCGAGGCTCTTATTAAGAATTCTGGCCGATAACTCATTTCAAAATTGTGCCATTACAATAGTGGTCCATAAACAAGCGTTCCTATTGTTCTTTGGCTCAAATAAGGCAATGTTATAGCCTCCAGTCGGGAACCGGGAGGGGAGGGTTCCTTCACCATTTGCATACTGCTGAGCAAATATGTAGAACTCCCAGATCTCACAGAGTGGGGGAGGGAGGGGGTTGCTGGGGTGTAGGACTGAAGTCAGAGGAAAAAGAGAAGTGGATGGTGAGTTCTGGAAAGGGAAGGAAATTGGAAAATTCTGGCACCGTCCAGAGGTTAGTACGACTTTTATAAGAGCTCTATGTGTTCAGTGATTAAGTCACTAGTTTTTAGATTTTAATTTCCCAAGGACAGTTTGTAATTATTTTATTGGGTGTTTTTTCATGTTGATGGTGTCTCTGTTCGGTGTCTGGCGAGGAAGCATTTGTATGTGTATGAAGTGTTAGCACTGATTAACATAGTTTTTACGTACACTGGAATTCAGATGTTTCTGTCAGTCTTATGGATAAATATTACGAGAATATCTGATAATTACTGGAATAGCTAATGATATCAGTATTAATGCGCAGACATTAAAATCATCTTCGTTTTTATGTACTTTTTTCTAATTGTAGGTCAGTTCATGATAAACTCTCGGACATTTTTCCTCGCAGCTGTTACAAAAGCATGCAAGACTGAATTGGGTGTTGCTTTTAGAGCGAATATCCCTTGGTTTTAAAATGATTACGCTAACCAAATAAAGGGCCGAAAGTGAATTAGTTTCATTGAGATCGTTTCTTTCGCTCTTTTACCCTTTTACTCGCTCTCCATTTCTCTCCAGCTTTCCTCTATTCTATACTATTAGCGTGCCTTTTCCTTTTGAATGTGGGTTCCTCTAATATATATATATATATATATATATATATATATATATATATATATATATATATATATATATATATATATATAAGTCAGGATGAAACCCACGTGTAATAATCGTCCATGACTTGGAACCAATTGACAAACCTGCACAGAATTAGCTCTGATGATAACCTTTCTTTTAAGTCCCAGTAGTTTGTCCCGAACTTACTCCACGCATTTTTGTTTTGTTTTGTTTTGTTTTGTAATTAAATCTGTTCCTTTTAACATTAAATACTGCTGTCCGGCCTGCGTTTCCTGTGGGTTTGTCGCCTCGTTTCCGAGGCATGTTATAGATAGTAAATGTTTTTTTTTTTTTTTTGACTTGTGCGCCTTGTCCTTTATTTTCTCCTCATGGCTCAACCGTATTTTCATCCATTCGGTTCCATGCCAGTTATCAAGCCGTCATCGCATCTCTATCCGTGAGTCATTCATTTTTGTACTATACCTACTCGATACGGATGATTTTATTTCAACATAGTTAAATTTTTACCACTCATTGCATCGTGGCCATACTTTCAGAAGTGTAGCCTTGTATAGAGCGGCAATATTGCCTTGAGCAAGAAAAAAACAGCCATGTTATGTGTTAATGGTTGGTATGCTTCGAAAAAGGCTTGTATAAGTTTATGAAGGTATTACTTGAAAAATTTATTGGAATGAATCTGTGCTCGGACCTTAGAAATGGCTTAATTTGTTAATTAAGATTTTTCAAATGTTAGTGGGTAATTCATCAGAGGGTACACGTTCTTTGATTTTTCGAAATGTTGCTGATTATGGCCGCTGACCTACTGGTCAACAACGCGTTGGATTTCTTAGCGGCAGGTTGTCAGGGCACGATCATGGAACTTTAAGCATTGTGTGCAGTTTCATGCTCGTAAATTGTGAAATCGAATATCAGTTGTTTTATTATTTTCAGGGTTTGGAATAGTTTGCTTTCTTCGTTTTTCCCAGTCATTTAACCTGGCTACAGTACAATGGCTTGTTAGCGTTGTCTACAAAGAGAAGTCCGTTAGTATATAGGGTGAAGTTACCGAGCTTATTATTGCCAGCATTGTCCTCTCTTCCCTCAGCTCACACACATTATATATATATATATATATATATATATATATATATATATATATATATATATATATATATATATATATATATATATATATATATATATATATATATATATACATACATATATATATATTATATATATATATATATATATATATATATATATATATATATATATATATATATATATATATATTATTGTTATTATTATGTGCACACGCTCTTATAAATCTATATGAATAACCAAAGGTCCACTGAACGTAATGCTGATATGTGATTAAAGGAAAGGGGAGAAATTAAAGGAAAGGAGAGAAAATGAAGATAGGCCACACACACTCTCTCTCTCTCTCTCTCTCTCTCTCTCTCTCTCTCTCTCTCTCTCTCTCTCTTTCTCTCTCTCTCTCTCTCTATATATATATATATATATATATATATATATATATACATATATATATATATATGTATATATATATATATTATATGTATATATAATATAATGTATGCATATATACATTATACATATATAATGTATATATACAGTAGCCTATATATGACAAATCAAAAATTTTTTTTAATGTATTAAGTTGACAGTGGATAAAACAACCGAGCAACATAATAATAATAATAATAATAATAATAATAATAATAATAATAATAATAATAATAATAATAATAATAATAATAGTAATAATAATAATAATAATAATAAATAAGTAAATAGACAAATAAAGGTAAAAATACAAACTAGTGAAAAGTTGTGACATAGAACCTTTAACTAAACCAAAGGTTTTAGAACGTGGGTTATATAATCACTCCCTGCATAAGTCCACTCAATATGGCATCCACGATGACCCACCAACCACAAATAATGGCGAAGGTATTTCACCCAGTCAAGCAAAATTAAACTAAAGTAGATGGTTGCTGGAGACCCCCAAACTCCTAAAAATGACAGATTTCGGATTTCATATTTGTGTATTATATATAGCTTGTAGCTCATCCCATAAGACTTGCTGAGACACCGGAAGGATGTAGCTTTTTGGTGCCACCGATTCCAGATGGGAAAAGGTGTATTGGAGGAAGAGGAAATATTACACGTATGGCGAGTAAGAACTCGAAGACACTAATCAGAGATCGATGTTAGTGTAATTTTGCTGCTTAAAGATACATTGCCGAGCCGAGGCTCGGGGGTCGATTTTAATCTCTTTCGCTGATCGTTTGTCTCTCTTTCTCTCCCCCTCTCTGTTTAATAACTGATAATATCTACCGAGATTGGGATCGTAAAGAAAACAGGTCTCGTATTCCAAAGAGAGAAATAAGAGTTCCCTAAATACCGAGCCGGGTTCGTACGATCGGAGGCCACGAGTAGAGAGAAACGCCAACATTTGCATGATAATTGAGTTGGCATGTTAATGACAGGCTTACTTTGTTAGACTCGATCTGGTTGAAGTCATCTTTTGGAAGACAGAGAAGGAGTGGGATGGGAAGAGGAATGGTGTGGGAGGGACTGGGGTATGTAATGGGATATAGGTTCTCTCTCTCTCTCTCTCTCTCTCTCTCTCTCTCTCTAAAGTAGTTTAGGTAAAATGCGACAGTTAAGGTAAATCTAAACCCCTCACCCCAACACTGTCCCCCAAACAAGAGTTTCCTTTAACACAACTTCAGCATCAGTAGCCTCTATTGTATCCTGCCAAAAAATTCAAATTTGCTCTTCATTAAGCTTTAGGTTCATACCGGGTCATCCTATTTCCCAAAGAGATTTTGGAGAATAGGTAACTTCTCTATTGTGCGTTTCCTTTCTCTCCCCTTTTCCTCTCATTCGAGTGTCTTTTTGTATTTTGCTTTTGGTTCGCTTCTTGACGGAGAGTCTTTTAATGCAGCTATACCGTCTTCTTTCATGTCGGGAGTGTAATGAGAAGAGCCTCTTGGAATTAATGCACCTTGGTAAATATAACCATCTTTCTTCCTCTCTTTCTTTAGGAAGCAAGCAGCGGGTTATGGAGATGTTTATACGAATGCCGGCATTGTGGAGTCATTATTCCGCTGAAAACACTTCTTGTTATTGGTTTCGGAATGACCGTCCTGCTTTGGGACCCACCTGAAGAAGGAGATGCTCTCCCGCGAGATGCCAACAGCTGTTCCAGGTGGTCTCCCGGTAGTGCAATAGCCGCCCTTGGTAGTCATTCAACCAATAGAAGAGACTTGTTCTTTAGCCTCACTGTCGAGTCAATGGCTAATTAGTAGTTGAGCTCTCCGAACGACCCGTAAGCCCATAAACCGAGGCAGCGCAGATATGAATGGGTGGGGTAAGAAGAGGCCCCGGCACCTTTTCAGATAAAGTCGAAAATCTTATGATGCGACGAAGACGAGGCGATTCCACGGCGAAGAGGTGTGGTTATTACAAGCTGGCGCTCATGCCTTCATATTGCAACAACAATCCAAACACAATCCCCGACGGAGTAGCTTCGGTTCAGCGTTGTCAATACCGAGGAGGCGTTGCTGGCGGAGGCGTCACAAAATTCGCGTCGAGTTCCGTTATAGTTTTCCGGCGATCATTTTCTTGCCCGAGAATATTTCCTTATTTTCAAAGACTCCACGCCACGAGTCTTACCTGTTTATTGCGCAGATTTACAGCGGAAGAAGGGGCGCCCCCTGAAAAACTGGCCCTTTGGTATCACTGCCGCAGGTAAACATGAGGCTACCATAATTCATAAGGTAATTACCGCTAGTCATCACTTTATTCGGCTAATTAGCAAGATCCAAGCGTCGGCCAAGACACATATAATGATAATTACAGCTTTGTATTGGCAGGGGGTATGTATCATCCCGAAGAGGTCTCCCTCTCCATTCACAACTTTTCACTGCGAATCGACCTGTTCTTAAATCCTTCACGAAAACCTATTACTCCTCCTTGCCATGATTAGCCTTTGATTACCGGTTGTCTTGGCAGCCTTTCATGCAGACAGACTTCCGGACAGAGGAACGGACGGCCCAGCCATTACAGGGAATAATAATGTTGGTTTTTGATTTATCGAAATTGGCTCTTTAATAACTACATCAATCTGATGTGGCGTGCTGCTTCCTCTTCTTCTTCTTCTTCCTCTGCCCTAGCCCCTTTTTTTATTTTTATTTTTTTTATTTCACTAGTGCACATGCGTGCACTTACGTATCCTATGCATCACCACCGTCTTGACAGCAACGTAGAATGTTCCTCTGAAGAGTCGCACAGCGGCGGTTTCTAATAACCGAAATGGCCAAATACGCAGGATTCTATCATATGCTAAAGCACTTGTGTCTTTTTATAATGCTCAAAGGGACTGCGAGAGATCGTGAGAGTGAGAAATAAAAAGAAGCTGCACCATGTATTATTACCTCCGTACTTCAACCCCGAAATTCGTCTTGGAAATGACGTAAGTCCCATGGAGCGAACGCAACTCGAATCCGATCGACGCTTGCAAGAACACTAAAACGGACCGAGAGAGCGAGTCTCCTTAACTCATTAAACAAATAATGGGTGTTCCGTTAAACGGGGCTCGGATTAACGACACAGGGCTGTATACCTTATAGCTTCGTGTACCAATAGCATGAGCCGCTGTGCCGTATACGATTTTTACGACGAGTGTGTAAGCATCCCATCTACATGACTGAGTGTAGTGACGAATACTTTTTTTCTGCGGGAGTTATGAGTCCGAATTTCATCTGAAGATTAAAAAGACAGCGTCGTAATGAGGTGCTTAAGTTTTTTATCTTTAGTGTGTTTTGTTTTTTCCTTTTATTGGTAATAATGTTGTTGTTAGTCTATGCCTCTTCTTTTGCTTAAGTCATTGTCCTTGCAATACTTTTGGTTCTGATCATTTTGCTAAGTAAACATAGTCAATGGAACTGACAGTGAACTCAAGTTGTGACCCAGTTAAAAGGTTTTTGAGTATTAATAAACTAGAATTTTAAATCTCTCTCTCTCTCTCTCTCTCTCTCTCTCTCTCTCTCTCTCTCTCTCTCTCTCTCTATGCTAATTTACTCTATGCACATATATTCCTTTTTTGCAGTTAGGGTGCAGATATATTTGATGTAAGGATATTGCTGAGAAAGGAGTGATAAAGTGAATATAAGGAGAAAATGGATGAAAAATGGTTAATTGTTAAAGTTATGTTAGTGAAAGGAGTATGAAATAAGACTTGGATGAGGAAAAGGTTCCCGAGACATGAGTGAGAGACATAATGACTCATTTTCTTACAGGAAAAAGGGATAGAGAGGAGACTATGAGAGTTATAAGGGTATAGCGTTTCTCAGCATATCAGGGAAGTTGTACAATTTGCTTTTGATTGAAAAAGGAAGACAGATGACAGGAGGATTGTTAGGGGAAGAGCCTTGTTGGTTTAGATAAGGAAGGTTTGTGGACAGAGGATTTGCTGTCAAAAACTAATCTAAGAAACTTGGGAGTAAAAGGGCCTAGAAGAAAATTACGATGGAATCATTAGAGAAGCAGTGTGAAGGGTGTGGTATAGAAGTGAGGTTATTGAGATTAGTTACAGTTATTCACGATAGAATTGAGTTGTGAGTTAGAATTTGTAGACGGGAGAGTGATTGGTTTGTTACAATAGTGGGTCTGAGACAAGAAGTGTGTTGTCTCCTTCACTGCCTAATATCCTGATGAATTGAGTAATATGAAGTGTCAGATAATGAACATGAAATGTGGATGCAAAGTTATGGATCGATGAGCGCAAATGGTACAATAGTGATTTTGGATAGTGAAGGAAGGCTGTAGAAACTAGAGGAAGTGATTGCATGAGGAGGAAGTTGAGGATAGTTTCTAGCAAAAATAAGGTTTGGTTGATTAAATTGAAATGGGAGGGATAGAGCAACATGGTGGTAGAATAGAAATGCCTGAAGCATACAGGTTTTTTAGGAGTAAAAAGTATATTTGGTGGTAGATTGAGGAAAGTTAGTCGCAGAATTGGTGAAACAAGGAAGAGAACACCGTGAATTAAAGGGATTAAGAACACACTTGGGTTGTCTACAGAAGCCAAATTATTAAGGGATAGTTGAGCCAACTCTTTCATGGAAGTGAAGTGTGGAAAATTAATAAAATGTAAAAGAAAAGCTCAAAGCTATAGGATAAGTAGTATTTTAGCTGTAAAAGAAACTGAAGGGGTAAGAAATGTGGATATATGTAGTATTTAAAAAGATAGTGCTGTAAGATGGTTCAGTAATGTTAAAAAAATGGAGTAACGTAGACGGGTGGAAAACCCTATTGCGTAGTTGTATGAAGAAGATGAGGTTATTGAAGTTTTCTGCACTGTGAGGTGATCCATTATTCGTTAGTTAGTGTAAAGATATGCTAGCGACCATTGTCTTGTTTTCCTCTAGCCACTTATTAATATGTAAAGACATCTTGGTGTTATATATATATATATATATATATATATATAATATATATATATATATATATATATATATATATAATATATATATATATATATATATATATATATATATATATATATATATATATATATATATATATATATATATATATGAGAAAAACTATGATATATGATGCATTTTATTATCCATTTCTTGAGTTTATTTGCACTCACAAAACATATTTTTTAATTGTACTTATACTTCATTCTTTTACTATCATTATGCCAGTGATCATCGTCTTTTCTTGTGATTTACTCTTGTTAGTAAGCGCCTCAGTGTTCAAAAGGACATATATATATATATATATATATATATATATATATATATATATATATATATATACAAACATGTATATAGACATACATATATATATATATATATATATATATATATATATATATATATATATATATATATATATATATATATATATATATATAAAGAGAGAGAGAGAGAGAGAGAGAGAGAGAGAGAGAGAGAGAGAGAGAGAGAGAGAGAGAATGTTGCAACAGATCGTTGTAAAATAATTAAACGTTAATGGTTTTATGCGTGTTTTGCTTCGCTGCCAGTAAATACATATTGTAATGTTTCCATCAGCAAAACAAATCATTTTCGATGTTTTTTGTATTGGTAAAGATTATGTTAATAACGGCAATTTCAAGCTCGCGTGTTTTTATTTTTGAAATAACAAATTAATTGTAACATTCTTTACGCCTCCTAATTTGTAGTAGTTGAAAAACTTCACGATGATAGCTACGTAGTATTATGAATATCGAGCAGGTATTTTCTTATTTTGTCAGTTCGTTTTTTGTTTCGTTTCATTGTTTGTTCCAAGCTGGTGGGGTATGTTGTCGTATTTTTTGGTTTTTCTCCCATTCTTTTGAGTCGTTTTCACCGAATATTAACATGTATCTTCTGTGTTTTAATGAAGAATCGTTCTTTTTTTTGCTGAAAATATGGTTTGACTTTTTAAAGGGAAAACAGGTAGATCAACATCAATGTATATATTCGGTAGATTAATCTCATATAAATACATTGTTGGAATAGTGTTAAAATCACTTTGCGTGTATTTTTGTACAAGTCATAAAACATATGTATGTGAATGTGGTGTGTATATATATTTTTTGTTACCTGTTCTTTGAAATTTAGTGTATGCATTCGTATGTATGTTACAGGTTCATACAGACATCTGTACATCTGCAAGTAAATTGTGTGCGTGTTTTAGTTGTGTCTCATGTTAGGTCAAGAACTGTTAACAAGTTGTATGGATATTTTGGGGAAGAATTTATGGTGAACTTTTGCCCTCTTGAAAGGATTAATTGTCGATTGTTTTGAAGTTTTGATTATGATCATAAGGTGTTTTTCGAGTCAGTAGGTAACCATGGAATTTACTTATTCTCATCAAATGAAAAAAATCCTTGCTTGAAAATTTGCATCAAGCCATTAGAATAGCCATAGGTTTAGAAATATCATAAACTGATCTTAGAATTTTGGAAACCTATTGAAGAATGACGAGCGACATTCGCTCTCCTTGGGACAGTCGATTCCAGCATAAGTAGGAACCAAAAATCCTCTGGACGAAGGTAATAAATTCCAGGACAGATTATATATTTTTTTACGTACTACAAAATTCTAAAAATGGCGTCGCACGGAAATTTCTTTTTCTTGGTAGGCCTAATTTTGGTGCGGTCTGTGCATCTATTGTCGTATTTCAGACGAACCTAAAAGAGGCTTTTGGTTCTTGTTCTTAAGATAACAACAGCAATAAATAATAATAATAATAATAATAATAATAATAATAATAATAATAATAATAATAATAATAATAATAATAATAATAAGACCTTTTAACTTTTTTATTTCCTTTTACATTTTTATACTGTGGCTGCTGCAATCACTTAAATTCGAACGGGAAATCAATAAAAACTTTAACAATTCAGATTAAAGGACCTGTACCACGTTATATGAACTCTACGATAATAATTATTTATGTTCTCCATGATTTTTTTTTTAATTTTTCGTTGATAAAGGCCGATAGAGTTTGGAAGGAGATGTTTTTTGTGTTGCGATTGCTGTGTTCCTGTAAATTACTCGTTACGTTGCTTTAAAAATTGTTTCTGTAATTGGTAGATACCTCTGCTTGTGTTCCATGCACGTTTTACGACTGTATTTTTTTTACGTATGCAATAACAAAACGTGCTGATAGAGATTGAAAGTAGTGCGTTTTATGGGGTGCTTTCTACAGACTTCAGAGCATAACAAAGGAATAGAGGCATATAACGAGAGAGCGAGAGAGAGTATGCGAATGAATGAGGGTCAGAAATGAGAGAAAAAGGCGTGTATGTTCGTGCCCTGCCATCACGAGAGGGAGATATAGCATCATCTGGAGTTTCATGTACACACACTTCATACTTCATTGTTATTAAAATTCGAGATTGTAAAACGATGGTCATTCATCACTTTTGACGGACGCGGCTGAAGATGGACTTCCGACGCGGTAAATGTGGCATCCCTCAATCCCCTCCCCGGTCCCATCCCCCGCCTCCCCCCTCCGATATCCCTCTCCCTTACATCTACCCCCAGTGCAATCTACCCAGGTCTTCTCGAGTCTTCCATTGCCGAGATCCCTTTCATTTTTTTTAGTCTGATGTCTTTGCTTTTGTGGGATATGGTGATGAGAGCGGTGGCGATGCTGATGGCGGATAGTGAATTACTCAGATAAGAAAGGAAAAACGATTTCCCGGATGATGATTTATTGGGGGAAGCTGCGGAGAAGGAAACAGTTGTTAGCCGTAACCGCAAAGTAATTTAAATTTTGTGTTGCCAATTTATAAACGGAGAGTCTGTTGGTGATTTTATCAATAGCACATGTCCAACATTATCAACGCTGATGTGAGGTACATCTTGATTAGCCATCTTCCATACGATACCAGATAAGCTACCAGATGCTACGTTATTTCAGCTGTTGGTTAATCCACTTATTCTTCTATGTTTTACGGAATTTCGTTTGGCAGGTAAATGCTATAATCAATAAAAAGTCATCTGTTTATAATAAGACTTCATTGTAGAGGTTTTGGTTTTAAAGCAAAAGACGAAATTTTCTATGCTCTTTCTCGTTCTGTTACATCTCGTTCCATTACATTATATTCGACCAGAATTAGGTATCGCCATATTGACATTTAAGTAGCTGCTAACTTTGCCTTTTCCTTTGTCCTTATCCAAGCATAAAATGGAAAAACGAACTGTTGATAAGAATGATGTGCCGATTTAGCACATTTGATGGCCGATTAACAAATGGTTTGAATTTATGTTTCCATGTAATTATTTAACAACTGCCAAGAATACATATTGGGAACCTCAGAGTTTTACCCTTTTATAGAATGACGAAGTAATATATTTGCAATATGATTATTTATTCATGAATTCACTGTGATGGCGGTTGAAACATGCTAACTTTAATGCTGGCCATACTATAACATGTTTACTCAGATGTTTACCTTCTGATCAGGTTAGCTAATTAGTGTTGTCCTAGCAATGTAGAACATAGTATGTGGGTGACCGTCTTTGCTCATCAAGTGCCTTCGGTATATAGCTAACCCTTAACTATCTTCTGTTGTGGCTTGGGCATAGTCCTTGCCTTATAATATACATAAAAACTTAATGAATACACCTTCTAGATTGAGGCCTTCTAATGGAAGGTGTGATGCGTTCCGTTGCCGAATAGACCAGTTGATTGTTGTGTTTGCAGTATCCGGTATGCTACGTAAGGTTAATTGATAGGTATGCAACATAGTGTATCCCCTTTGTGATTTCTGCCTAAGAAGAAATGTCTGATAGGTTGGTAAAATATGCTTTTACCTGTTAATCTGAATGACTCCATTAAGCTTTACTGCTCAAGATGTGCTTGCGACTCGGTCGCCTCAGCAAGATCGAATGGTTGCCATAGTCCCACCTCCAAACCAACAGATACGAGACTGAGACCTCTGTGCTCTTGACTTGCCAAGTTCTGTGGAGACTGATAGTTGGCATGGCTCACATTTTTTCAGTTTCGAGATTATCAGGACATCTAAAGTGTGAGCCAGTGTAGTTTCTACGTGGACAGATTTGGAATACTCTTATACCCGCTAACATATCCACAATTTCTCCCTTCTGTCAAGATGATAATCCATAGCCTGACAAAATACTTCTTACACAAAGCAGTGAGCTGCGCCTCAGCAAAGTTAGCCTACAGGTTGTGCACCTTGCCCAAAGGTGATATGGAGGCAGGCTCATATATCCTTCATTCTTTTAACAGGATGTAATTTAACGTGTACAGGAGCAGCCTATGTATGCAGTACGCTACATACGCGCGAAATTGTAGGATTGATTGAACACACAAGAACTAATAAAATCTGCTGAGTCTCAAGGACTTGACAGTGTTTCTACTATATATACTGTATGGTAGTGATGCAAAACATTTACTATATGGGCTATTAAATATGGCTAGAGATATGTGTAAAGCATTGAACGTTTTGTTGGAGCAATAGCAAATCCTCAGATATGTGCAAAGTTATGGATGACGCAGGGCACTGTTTATTCAGTTTTAACACCGAGACTATTAAAAATGTAAACCCCACTGGAAACACCACGGTGAGTATATGTCTGTGTATCTTTCCATACGCTTTATTCTTCATTAGTTTAGTTTATTCCTCACCGCAGACTCGGGATGCACATAACTAGTTACTTAAGAAAATTATCGTAAGCTGGTATTGGGAGAGAGAGAGAGAGAGAGAGAGAGAGAGAGAGAGAGAGAGAGAGAGAGAGAGAGAGAGTACGTGCTCTGTCAAGTACTCCGACAGTATGCATTTATTCCATCTCGTCAAAACTGCCTTGGAGAGTTTCGTTCATCCGAGACCCCAAAATGACGAGACCCACTTGTGGGGCCGAGAGTTATTATGTCGCATTATACAAGCACCGGATTCCAGTATTGAACCGCCTTTCCTTCCACCCAATTTACATAAACAATCCACAGTTTCCTATTAATCAAAAACAACTGCTCTTGTACCCTTCCGCTTTCTGTCTCTGTCTCTCTGTCTCGCTCAGTCTTCATCATTCTCTCTCTCTCTCTCTCTCTCTCTCTCTCTCTCTCTCTCTCTCTCTCTCTCTCGTTTCCCTTCAGTAGGTCCCTCCTCCTCCTCCTCCTCCTCCTCCTCCTCCTCCTCCTCCTCCTCCTCCTCCTCCTCCTCCTCCTCCTCCTCCTGGGATGGTTCTCCTCATCAACCCTTATAATTTCTCGACAACCGAGAGATCTTTCAGCTAATTTTCTCATTGAAAAAACTTCTTTTCACGTTTTCCATTCAATAGAAATAGCATTCCGTCAAAGGGGGCGGCGGCCTGGTGGGGGTTAGGGGGACCACCGCTCCATCCTGAAGGGTCATCATCTGTAGTTGAAAATATGAACACAAAAGAGAGGATTTTTCTTTCAATATTACAAATGGAAACCGTCTTTCACTCGGCCCTTGTTCAGTTTTATGGATGAATACCCTTATAATCTCTTTAGCTTTCGGAGGAATAAGGGGGCAGGCAGGCAGGGGCGTTTGAATTCTAAATCATGTGTGTAGTGTTTCTGTGTCTATATTTTTGTGTTTATGAATGAATTAATTTAACCCCTTCCCCCCTTCTCTTTCTTATAGTTTTTGGTGGGGTTGTTTATTTGTATATGAGGGAGCAACATTTGATAGTCAAATTCAATATTTGTTGTAATACAATTTGTGCATTTACACGCACTGATACTCAGTGTTTGTGATTACATATTTTTACTTACCTTATGTATTTGTTTTCAACAACTTTTCATTTTTCCCATGACTAGTTTTCTCTAAGAATCCTACTTGATTTAAATTGCACTCGCTTCCTGTTTTACTTTTCCCCATTCTGTAGAACATAAAATACCAGTGTTTCACTGCACAGATCCTCAGTGTTCTTTTGTGTGTGAATGATCGTTAATTAACAGATGGTTAAAATGTTCATCTTGACAGTAGGCAGACTCAACTTCCGCCATCATCCAATTTTTTTTCGCCATTGCTTCTTTTTCGAGTTTGTATTCAGCAGTAATGAAAGGGAAAAAAAGTATATTTGAATTGACAGCTGATAACATTTTGGACCAACTGGAGGACCCTCCAGGAAACGTAACATAATGAATCGCTGAAGGACCATTACTATTGATTCATGGAGAGGACTCTATACGAGTAGTTAATGTTCATTTCTCGAAATATATCGTTCGCGTTCGTTCATTCATTCTCGTCGTAGATGGGTTGTCAATTATGGAATTACATGAATAGACTGTTGTAGAGGGAGTATTTTGTCAGATCTTTGTTATTATTTATGTGTTAGTTATGTGTGAGGTTTATGAGTAAATACATACTTGATATTCATATGTAGCCACGTATGAATTAATGTTTTATATATGTACAATTGTCTTCGTTTGGTGTGAGATTTTTGTATTCAAATTCGATTTTCTGTATGCCTTTAAGAGCTTCTCTCTGTTATGTAGAACGTGATGCATCCTTCAGTTCTCAAAATTTCAGCCTCTTATTTTCTGTGTCTTCCCAGATTTATCTTCCTCAAGCCCAAAGCCCAGTAATTTTCATTGCTGTGGGAGCATAATTATATTCATGCAGTCTAATAAATTCATCTAACAAGCGAGAGCTGTGGGGATGCGCTCCAAAGCCTCTGTTGACACCTGTGTACACCTTTAATTTCGAATAGGAAAGTAGGTTTCATAGTATTCAAAGTAAGCAGTCAAAACCCTTCTTGTCCAAAATGAAGCCAGTCTAATAGGGAAACGAAAGACTCCCGTGTGATTAAGTGAACAGTGACCAAGCCCTGGAAGCAAGGTGATACTCTCACTGGCATGAAAATTATAATATCTCCTCTGCTTGGAAATAGAAGCTTGTTTTGAGTCGAGGCCATTGGCGGAAACTCGTTTTACGTGTTTTAACACGAGATGTAGTAGAATTTATCACAATTTTTTGTTTCATTATTTATATTGTCTGTAGTTTGTTAACATAGTGCTTATAATATTAATCTGTTTAATAGCTTGCACCAAGATATTAACGAGAAGGGTGATATCAGTTACGACATTTCTCTGTAGTAGGACCGAAATGTGCGTAGAGTATACATACAAGTCACACGCTTTTTACTTTATTTTGTTGTATATCATTAAGCTTACTCTGAAACTTAAACTGAAATAGTGACGCATATGGGAAAGGTGTATATTCTTCATAATGTAGGGTTTTTCTTACTATCCATTTCAGGGACCGCAAGTCTTCGTTTTTTTCTCAAATACCTTTCAAACTAACTATTTGCTCGAAATGGTACTTTGACACATGCAGTATACAAGACACCTCCCGCTAATTTTGGTAATATATTGCATTGTCAAATGGTTTGCTCTTGACTTGCACGGTGTTGCCAAGTATCGCCAAACTGTGCATTCGAACGTCCTTTATCCTCATCCCGTTCATCCCTCCCCCTTCTCCTCCTCATCCCTCCCTCAACCCACTTTCCTGATCGGTTGTACTTAGTGTGTTTGTGGTCATTGCCTAGCTTGCTCTAATTACACGAAGATCAGCTCATGCATTTACAGCCAGCTTGAAAGTTGTGGAACTAAGTGCATGGTAATCTTGGTACAGTAAATGACATGAAATAAAACAAAAAATAACGCATGGGACGCTATTTTTCCGTATGGGAACTATTACAGTCCATTGTATATAGTGGAGGAGGATATATTGAACCTTGGTTAATGCTGGAAAACAGAATATTTATGAGCCATTCTTTGTTAGTGCGGAACCCATTTTAAAATAATGTAACGGTTTATTAAGTTACCATTGCCATGGCGTAATAAATTAAAAAGAAATGTATAATTTGTTTTCGAACAGCACGGTGAATAATAACAATTTTTAGTCTGGTGGACTGGTTTGAAACCGTGGTTGAGTTGGGTATGGGACTAGCGAACGCATCCTTAATGAGTTGCTTAGAAATACAAAAATAATACCTTCTTAAGCCACACTTATAAGAGTAATAAAAGGCGCATATTCATGTGTATATATGTATAGTAGTGTGTATGCAAATATATGTACAATGTATATATATATATATATATATATATATATATATATATATATATATATATATATACACACACACACACACATTACATACACACACACTACATACACACAGACATATATATATATATATATATATATATATATATATATATATATATATATATATATATATATATAATATAATGAGCGCCGTGGCCGAGAGTCACAGTGCATAGTTGATGATTACTCTGACCTAGGGTCAAGAAAGAGGACGCAGGGTTAGCAACCTCACACCTGAATACTGGGTCAGAGCAAGAGGGGTAAAGAGGCGTATGTTGGAAAAATATACATTATTGCTGATTGTCTGCATCTTGAAGGGAGCAGCAAACCCCATGTCTTTCTCTCTTTACCTAGTTCGCAACCAACGCAAAGGGGCAAGAATGTGATTGCCTCTGGCCCCACTGGAAGAGACTCGCCCGTCTTTGAGGTATTTCACCCCCAAAGGGATCGTTATTGGGTACTGAGCGTTCATCTGCCTTAAGACAGAGAACAGAAGTACAGCATGGTAAAGAGATCCACTGTTTGGTTCGGTTAGAACTGATCATTACTAAAAGGGAAACAGACAACTGATGACTGAAGGATGCAGATGAAACTCTCTGTACCGTTGCGTGGCGTTGAGAGTGAAGGTTTGCACACTGCTTGTGAGCCTTCATAGTTGCCATATGAAGAGGCTAGTTGGAGGTTTTCTGGCCTGAGGCTCATCCTTGATTCGTCAGCTAGAAGGTTAACTGCCGGCTTTTATTTCGCTGGAGTGCTTCATACATATATATACATATATATATATATATATATGCGTGTGTGTGTGAAAGTGTGTATGTTTGCGTGTGTGCACGCGCGCGCGCGTGGCCGCAAATACGTTTCAGTCGTTAAAAAAAGACTGAATTGAAAAATATGTACTGTATATTTAAAAACTCATGTTTAGGATTTTTCATTTCAAGGAAGTGGTGAAACAATTTGCGCCATTTTTGTGACAAACCCAATGTTTGATCCTAATTGTGAATTGTGTACCTAGTAATTAATCGAGTGTGATGAGTTTGACACAGACTGAGATCTTTTCGTAAACAGACGGTCAGATACGTACAACTTGAGGCTAATATGAAATTTTTCCTCTAAATCTCAGGCCATGATAACAGTACACTTTAACTTTATTACGAAGTATATCATTGCAATTACAAGGGCATATTTCCAAAGTACGATCCTATTTTTTGGAAAATATATTGCAGTCATTTTAATTTTGTTCACTCATTTAAACCATTAGTATTCTCTTTCGATGAAATCGTTTAAAGGGTACTTTTGCGAGGCTCCCGATTTTGTCCCCAGAGAAAAATAGCTAAGGCTTGGTCATCTGTCATTACTTTTGTGGCGTTTGCATTAAGCTTCTCCTGTCTCCTCTTTCTTACTTTTTAATGAATCCCAATTTTTTTATTCCATTTGTGCAGTTGAATTTGTCTGGAAGCTAAATATTATTGACGAAGTAAAATGGTAAACGACCGTATTCCTCCTCATACCTGTTGGGAGATAGTGAGTTTTAAATTGCCTCAGAAGCAATGGACTTAATAAATTTTAATGTTTCTACTTTGTGTTAAACAGCAGAAAAATATATGTTTATAGGTGTCGATATTTTTCTGTATATTGCCGTTAACAGGAACCAACAGAGAATTAAATAAAAGTCACCAGTTTTAGTTTTCTGAAAAGAAAACTATTGTGCCGGCTTTGTCTGTTCGTCCTCACTTTTTTCTTTCCGCACTTTTTCTGTCCGCCCCCAGATCTTAAAAGCTACTGAGGCTAGAGGGCTGCAAATTATTATGTTGATCATCCACCCTCCAACCATCAAACAGACCAAATTACAGCCCTTTAGCTTCAGTAGTTTTTATTTTCTTTAAGGTTAAATTTAGCCAATATTGTGCTTCGGGCAACGACATAGGACAGGCCACCACGGTCGGCTGAGGATTTCATGAGACCGAAAGATAGATCTATTTTCGGTGGCCTTGATTATACGATGCACAGAAAACTCGATTGTGCAGAAGAAACTTCGGCGCATTTTTTACTTGTTTATTACTGGTGTAGATATAAACTAACAACTCATTACAATATATAAGCAGCTTGCTTGCTGTAGAAAAGAAGCGATGCTTTCACACCTCCATTGGTGACTTTGAGTAGAATAGTTAACCTTTGAAGACTGTAGCCTTCAGGGTTATTTGAAATCATACGTGCTAAAAAAAATGTGAGGTCGAAATAAGAGCATAATTCACGCAAATTTTATTAACAAAATATTTCACTAAATGTTCCCAAAACCGAATTGTTCAGTGACGTACTGAAACTTTCGAAGCGCTCGTTTCATTGTAAATCAAGCGAATTAACTGTTGTTTTAAGAAAATAATGTTGACCAGCACCGAAAATAACATCCAAAATGGATCATATTACTCATGTAAATATCTTAAGTATTTTAAACAGTTCTGTTCTATACCGATTTTAATCCGTTTGATGGCTGTTCGATGTCACTTCCGACTTTAAATTCTCAATAAAAATAAAAGAATTAAAACCAGTACGGCTAGCGCGAGAGAATAACTTGTTTACATGGCATAAATATGAGGCAAGTGCCTGGGGCAGTATTTCTCAATAATCCGGTGGGGCGTTAGTGCTGCCCCCAACTATGCAATGTGAAAATGTGGAAAGACTCCTTGTCATTTATACTGCCTTAGACCCTGATGATGACGAATCAGACTGGACTCAAAACTGTAAGCTTTATGACGCTCAGTTTGTGGCAGTGTTACCATACACGCGGTACAGGAAGGCTTGTTTGTTTTGCTGGAATTTTGAATTATTGTACCTGTGTTAAAAATCTGGAAGCTTGTTGTTGAATTAACTCTATAAAGTAATCATAAATGATAAATATAATTTTTGTCGCATTAATAATGGCACTCAGTTTAATTTTGTTATGATTGTCCATGATAGTCACCCATAATGGAATGACAGTTTTGAAAAAAGAAGAGAATTTGACATTTCCTGGCATTCTCCCCTTTTGCCCCACCCTGTCTCTCTTATTATTCTTCGTGTTCTTCTCGTGGAAGCGAAATCCTGAAACCTCGTTATAAGACGTTCTTGTCTGTCGTCCCCGTCACCGTCTCCGTCGTCGCCGTCGTGGTCTTGGACCTCCTCCTCCTCCTCCTCCTCCTCCTCCTCCTCCTCCTCCTCCTCCTCCTCCTCCTCCCTTCTTTTCTGCCGACAGCAAAATGAGATTCCCGGTGAATGTGGCTACACTGGCCAGATCTCCCCATGTAGCATTACCATAAGTGCAGCACATTCAAATTTCGAAAATGACAGGGTATTTGGGAGGAGCGTCGAGGCAGGGTAAAGACGTGAATACAGATTCGGGATAAACTGTCATTGAGCTTACCAATAAATTGTAGGATTTAAGTTTTGGGGAATTCTTTTCGCTGTTGGAAGGAAGGAAGGAAGGAAGGAAGGGAGGGAGGGGGCGTAGGAGGAGGAGGAAGAGTCGTCATGGGTTCTTCATCCCTCCTTCCTAACCACCCTTTCTCCCTCCCCCTTTTATTTCCACCCCTTCCCTTCAACCCTCCTCTGTCATTCCTTGTATCTATCGTATATCCCCCGCCCGTTAGAGTTAGGCAATTTCCTTTCTCGACCATTACTTCTCGCACGAGATATAATTACCTTAATTCGTCAGCATCGAGAGATATAGCGCGACGTCTGAGGACCAAGTGTGTGGAATAAAGAAAAAGAATAAATAAGTAGGCTGGAAAATAAACGGGTATGTGTATTATGCCTGTGGCGCGAGGCGGCTTATCCCTTACGATTTGAAATTGTAGTTTTGTGCGGGTGAAGTTTCTTTATTATGTTCACGACTGCCTGCTTAAGGGGAGGGGTGGGAACAGAGGGAGTTTGAAGGGAGGGAGGGTAGGGAATTTTGGGTTATATTAGAGCAAGTGAGATGAAAGGAAATAGGATAGAGAGAGAAAAAGAGAGAGCGAGAGAGAGGGTGGGGGAATGAGGAGCGAGAGAGTTAGTGTACCAATCCATATTATTATGATATGTTGGAGGGACTCCTGTTACAAATACACAAGATGATCATCGTAAACTGTGAAATGTGACGGCAATAAAGGATTCGGGTTCCATACATAACCAGACATTTCCAGATCTTTAAGAACATTGCTTGAGATTTACGTAAGAGGATTTCACTTTTGATTGTTGTTAATGTCCAGCTGCCGGGATCACGTCTTAGGACTGAAAAAGGAAGTAAGCTTATGTTGGATGCCTGCCGTGGAGATAGATGGAGTTTCGACGGTAAAATATCGCCAAATTTGTTCAAGCCTTAGGTACGGTTTGTTGTTGCCCAGTCATAAAGGATACATCATTATTGGTATGAATATATACTGTTAAGCATAAAATGGTAATAATGGTGTACGTTTATGTTAATGAATCTCTTACCTACCATGTAATAGAGTATCTTGTTGTTTAATTCATATAAAAGTCTTGCGTTACTAATGCACATATTAGGGATTGCAAAGACTCAGAATATTTTATTTTCCCTCATTTTTGACAGATGGGTATGAAATATAATTTGAAACCTGTTGAAGCGCAAGTTAACACAGCGTTAGCATCTATCTACTGTAGATCTGACCGATAAATAGTTTATGTGTGAACTTAAAGACAGTTATTTGTATTTTGATGCCTGTGTGTGTGTGTGTGTGTGTGTGTGAGAGAGAGAGAGAGAGAGAGAGAGAGAGAGAGAGAGAGAGAGAGAGAGAGAGAGAAAGTAGATATTTTTGATAAGCAGAATTTAAGATACAAACTGAGAGAGATGAGACCTTATGGCCTTAAACGGTAGTTAACTGTTAGGTAGGTTTGATCAGCTTAGTATCCTTTTAATTGTTTCCTGAAATCATTGTACACTAAAATCTGAATGGAATACGGAAATCAGATAACATTTAGTTTTGTAATCATTCGTCTACCTAATGTTTCATCTCAACAAGGATTTAAAAATAATATGTGACCGAGCCCCAGATTGCCAGAAAGCTTAATGTTTTTCCCCTCTCATTGCTTTTAAGTATTTGTAAATATAAAATAATAGTAACTGCTGGAATATGTATAATCCTAAGCGATGGTATCCCTTATTGAGTTATCACGAGGAAAATCTTTACAATTGTCATCGGATAATCTTATTTAAGTAACTAAGCATCAGTATGTAGTATAGGATTCAGAATGTTATTGTTACAGCGAGTTCTTGAAGACAAAGACAAGTGGTTCAGTGGTTCCAACCTCGCCTTACACAGTAAGTGACAGAGTTCAATCCCACGCAGCGGAAACAACCTAGCCCTGTTTCTGGACAGGATTATTGTTTCGATGTTGACTTAAGCATTGAGTTATGTATCTCAAGGATGGAAAACAGCACAGAGACAACAACATCTAAAATTAATCCTTTAGGTTAACACCCTGGGGAGCCAACCTCTCTATAAGGGGAAAGTGTGGTATAGAGAGGTATTGAAAAGGTCAGAAACGTGGAGATCCGTAGAAGTGATAGAAGGTTAGCATCAGTGTGTTTTGAGATAGTTTAGTCATAATATGGAAAGGGGAGTATAATTCTCGGTGGTGTTAGGATGAAGAGGGAGAGGAAGACCTTGAAATATGTGGATGAAATGAGAGCAAGAGGTTCTGGAAATGAAGGCGCTTAATATACAAGAGGCGCAACAGTCTAAAAGATAGAAGTGAATGGTACAATGTGTGTGGGGGACTCAACGGACTACTATTGAGCCGTTTCTTTATGTACTGTATGTATGAAGCGGTTAATGTTGCGGGCGTTCTGTGCAAAAAGAGCTAATCACAATTTACTGGTTAAAGTATGGCTATAGTACCGACCGTTGTGTGTTTTTTTCTCTGAGCCATACCTTTCTAGGGGAACTTTTATATATATATATATATATATATATATATATATATATATATATATATATATATATATATATATATATATATATATATATATATATATATATATACACGTATATATATATATATATATATATATATATATATATATATATGTGTGTGTGTGTGTGTGTGTGTATGTATATTTTTTTAGTTCCTCGCTGGGTTAGCGGGTTCCGTTCTCAGCTCCCACACTGTTGGTCGCGAATCCCCGACCGGCCAGTGGAGAACAAGAGGAATTTGTTTCTGGTGATAGAAATTCATTTCTCGCTATAATGTGGTTCGGATTCCACAATAAGCTGTAGGTTCCGTTGCTAGGTAACCAATTGGTTCTTAGCCACGTAAAAATAAATCTAATCCTTCGGGCCAGCCCTAGGAGAGCTGTTAATCAGCTCAGTGGTCTGGTTAAACTAAGATATACTTAACTTATATTTATATTTACATATACATATATATATATATATATATATATATATATATATATATATATATATATATATATATATATATATATATATATATATATATATATCAGCTCGAATAATGGTGCTTTGGCCCATGGAACCCAGTGCACAGATATTGCTAACAGTAGTAAAGTTTGTGTCATTGGTTTTAATTCTAAAGGATAGAATGATGTTCAAATCCCACCTGTCAGTCGCAGATAAAGAAAAGTATTAAATCACCGTCGAAACTTCGTGGAAAAATGCAGAATTTGTAACATCCTATATATTCAGTAGGAAAGGGTTGGGATTGGTAACACTATAAAGTGAAAATTAATCACTAGATCTTTGATACCTACTTAAATAATTTTTTTTAAAGATTGGTGCCGTTTTATTTGCATTAAAATTTCAAAATTTGCAAGTGCCAGATATTGCTGCAATAGTCTTGATCAGTAAAATTGATTGATTCTGCCAACCGTATCGATTTGGTTCGTTTTCTTGTTTACCAATTGGTTTCCCTCATTAAACAGCTCTTTATTCTTGCACACGTTTTAGTTTCCAAATGAATATTTTTCCCTTATGTAATAATTATTTTTTCTCTTGTATGCATTACCTAACTTATAGATGATCAATTAACAATTAATTTTCTCAAAAGAAACGACAATTATGAAAATACTTTGCGGCCTTTCAGTGAAAAAATTCATTCAGGATTTTAAATTTTTTTTACAGAACAGTTTGTTGATAAAGACCTGTGTAGCTTTGTGTGAAAGACAGCAGTGTCTGTAACTCTCCACTTGCTATAGTGTACGTGTCTGAATGCACAAAGAGGGAATGAGTATTAAATTTAAAAGATAATTATAATTTGTTAATATTTGGGCAAACATGATAGGCAAAGAAAATTGAAACCGCCGAAATGGTCATTGTTGTGTGCGTATGAAGTATATATCTTATCGCGGGGAAGTCATCTGTCATGTGTAGTATGTGATGTAGTATGTGACGATGGTAAACATAAGGGCTAAGACACTACAGAACTCAGCATGGCAACCTCAGGCAGGGGTCAGTCTTCAGCCAGTGAATATGTCCTTCCTAATAAGGACGTGAAGAGTCATGAGACTTGTATACGCCCGCACTCGCTCAGTTATTCCTTCCCAAAACCCTCACCCCCCACCTCCAGTACCTCGAGAAAACTAAACGAAGTACACTGAAGCAGCAGCATTTTATCCCGACAGGCTTTCAGCCCACTCTATGGGTTTGTTTATCTTCCGGACGGGTGGTCCTTGCGAGTTCCCAGGTCTGATCTCGGCCGAATCACCTGCTGGACTTGGGAATGGGCTAGGGGAGGAAGGGAGAGAGGAGGGGGGAAGGGGATTAAAGTAGAGAAGGAAAAAAGAAGAGAGAAGAAAGTTGGTTTTGTGACGGGGACAGGTTATAGGGAATAATTCAGGTGAGGATTGGAAGATTTCTTTTTGGTAGCTGACACTGGGTTTTCAAATCTAAAACCTTGAATTTATTTCTGTGTCATGTCACCTCCATATGACTTTTTTTTCGGAATGGCGATCTTGGAAAAAAAATTCTTATTGATCACCAGTTATTAGTTATCGTATCTTTAATGTTCCTGGATTAGATATTATTTGACGGTGACTGCTATTTTTATATTTTTTACTGATTTTTTTAAAACTTTCGTTTCAACAAATTAGTACAGTATTCAAATCTAGGGAACGTATTAAAACCAAATGAAGTGATCAGGAGTTTAGCGAATACGTAAGAATTGTAGATGTAAATTATCGCAGGCATCCACTCTAATGCTGTGTCGGCTTATTTCCCGCAAAAGTTGTCCAACGTGACATTCGTTATCATTAAAACGATCAAAGCATCCAAAACCCCTTGAGGCCGATGTGTGACGTTTTACCTTTTTACTATAATATATAGCATTTCTTTTTTTATCTCGCGTCCACAATGCTCGCCGGTAGTCTGATCCACGTTTTGTGTCCAGTAAAATCCTTTCTGAGAGACCAACATATTTGGTCATCAGTAAAAGAGACATTACAGTGTTGCCGATGGAGAGGGTTTTCTTTAGCCTCTCCTCGTCTCCTCGATTGAGAGGGACTCTCCTCGCCTGACGATGCTTCTTGTTGTCCTCCACGCGTTGGGGAAGAGATGAAGAGAGAATCAGAGGTAAAAGACAGGTAGTAGCGGCTGTAATTGATGGTTAAAAATCTTCTCGGAAAATCTCGCACTGCAACGTCATCTCCTATTGACTTCAAACATTGACAAACTACTGTTCACCCGACCCACCTTTTTGCCTTCCACGTTTTCCACAGTGTTTCGTGCTTGTTCCTTTGTGAATCGTCGAGGTAAAGTTAAATGATTTTAGACCGTTTTGTATTGTATTTTGAATCTTATGATATGATGGAATTAATTATTTTTGCAATTTAGTCAGCAGTAATAAAAGAAAGTGTTTATGTCCTTTAGATTTTTGCTAGCCAGATTAAAATTGAATCCTGCTCCTCAAATCATTTTGAAGAGGACAACTTGCTGTGGGTTTCGATGGTCATGTAGCAGGTAAAAGCATAATTCTACGACTATTGATATAAGAAAGTTGTAGATGTCGTGTGTAGATAAGGAAGAACTAGCCTCTTTGATTTCGATGCTGCCATTGAACCAATGGGAGTCATTTAACAAGAAAACAGATGCATTGCCGACGACCATTCATGTTGAGGGACGTTTGGAGAAGGGGAGTTGGTCGAGGGAGGGAAGGGGCTAAAGCCGAGGGTATGTGGGAGTCAAGGGATGGGACGGTGTGGGGTGGGGTGGGGAGGGGGTGGAGGAGGCAGGGACCGGTAGCAAAGGAGAAGGGTGCTCCATTATTGATAAAATCTTGAATGATTTCTCCTCGCTATTTCATGCCATCAGCTTGGTTGTCGCGGTGCTGAATAGCGCTATTAGCTGGTCTTCTGCAAGCGCCATTCAGGGCATCTTCTAAGAAGGAAATACTCGACATCGGGTCGCAAAAGATGGATAATCTTCACTTATCGTCTCGAATATTTTTTTTTTCTTTCTCTCGCCAGATGTATCATCAGCTACTTTAACGAGACGCCCTCTGGACAGTTGACTGTTCTGCCCTGGGATGCAATTCGGGCAACTGCGACTGTTGATAAGAAGATTTTGAACGCTCGTGTGAATTAATGAGTATTTACCATCTTTTTACTCTCATCACGAGACTTTAAAAATACTTTTATTTTCACCCGATGACGCTCTCTCTCTCTCTCTCTCTCTCTCTCTCTCTCTCTCTCTCTCTCTCTCTCTCTCTCTCTCTCTCTATATATATATATATATATATATATATATATATATATATATATATATATATATATATATATGTTTTTCTCATATGCAAGTACCGTATTTAAGGAAAGGCATCCATTCATTATTATTATTATTATTATTATTATTATTATTATTATTATTATTATTATTATTATTATTATTATTATTATTATTATCGAAGGTTGTGGACACATTTTTCAGAAGTATAAAACTTCATAGACTGAGTAAGAATGAATAGTTATACAAGTTTTGACCTTTAGAGAATTTTGGTTCCTGTGAACTAGCCTTCAGACACCAAATATAAACGATATAATTAAGCACATGACTAGTTTTTAGGAGATAATGTTTTAGCGCAGGGTATTCTGTAGCATAAACCATTCTCCATTAGTTTCACTCCCTTTTGCCGTTGTGGAACTTTGTATGGAAGATTGGAGTTGCTCTTTGGGGGTTTGTTATTTATACCCTTTGCCCACCTCATGAGAAGAGGTAGAAATTGGAAGAAGTGAATGGCCGTACCGTAAATCTTTCATCTTTACATGAATTGTAGACGGAAGCTGGATCATTAACAGTAAAATTTCCCAACTCAATACTCTTTTGACCGTTATAGAAATGTAATCTGCCTCATCAGAGTTAACCTGGTAATAAAGGCCACATTGTTTTACTAAGTAAAAACTGTGTTAAGCCTAATGACATTGCCATGCAGTTATGGAGCATGTTGTTGTTGAGGCATCTTTTGATGGCATGAAAACAGATTTAGACATCTCGCAACCATACACTTCCATATTGTTTGTAATTTCCAAATTAAATGATTCTCTTCAGCTGTCGAGATAGTAGGTTGGCTGTAGCACCAACTGCTCTGTAAGATAATAGCAATAAAAAGTTACAAGTTCCCTCTAGGGTTGGCTAACTCTGCTTTTAGAAAAGGGAAGGTGGGACCATGTTTTTTCAGTCACGGAACTCTGTATATGTACATGTATTCCAGGTCCGTAGTTTATTATCAACGGGTCTTTCTTTGTCTCCACACAGCAGGTAGCACGTGACACCCCTCAATCCTGTTGTAATTCTCACATGGTGTACCTACCACAGTTTTTGAAGTATGCCAAGAATCTCCTTGCAATTAGCTGTTCGTACTTTTGCTGTTGACTCTGATGAGGACCTTTCATCTTATGTGAGGATTACTTTTTCCTATTCATTTCTCAAATATTCGAGAGTAATGTTGATCTCCGGCCTGAGGATCAACACGTATTAAACCCCCTTAGTCTTCTTCCAAATGCATTACTGTATAGTGATGCGTCGTCTGAACTTTTCCTGGTCTTTCTCGAGACATATCCTTTGTCATGTCAAAGATGGGATTTTTACTACTGTGATTTGTACTTACTATGATAACGCTTGTATACTTGAAGCATCCTTTTATGATACTTTGTTATTAAGAAATATTTTGCTTTGTTCGGTTATTCGTTGCTTTTGCTATTGTTCTCTAAATTGTTTGTAGTTACATTTTCTTGTCTCCAGTTATGTTACTCTTAGCTTGAGTCATTACTATCTCTGCATCTACATCAGTGGTTTCAGATTTTTGGCTTCACCCTCATCACATCCCGTTTTTAGGTGTTCTCAACTTCGATTGTGTCATATAGATTTCGTAATAAATAAAGAAACTTATGCCAATCAGCCGCCCCATTTTGCCTCACCATCTCCCAGAATTTTTTCTGTCACTGGTATGGTAGAACAAACTATTCATCAAGTGACTCGTGCATGATCATAAGTCATATTTATCGATACTTCTAATTCCTGCAACTATTCTTACAAAATATCTTAACTTGATCCTTCTGGCTACTCCCCCTTAATGGGCTAGTGCCATCAGTGCACCTCACCTGGTGCACTGTAGGCATTACTTAAGGTATCTTTGCAGCGTCCCTTCGGCCCCTAGTTGCAACGCTTTTCACTCCGTTAATATTCTCATTCTTCTGTCTTACTTTCCACCCTCTCCTAACAATTATTGTTTCATAGTGCAACTGAGAGGTTTTCCTCCTGTTACACCTTTACAACTTCCTTTATTCTCAATTTTCCTTTCAGATTTGAATGACCTCCTAGATCCCAGTGCTTGGCGTCTGGCCTAAATCTTATATTCCCAATTCCAATTCTTTATGGCTACTCGCATTTCTGTAGTTTCTACAGTATTGTTTACCTCTGCTCCACGTGTATGCTTCACACACCACTATCTAAAGAACTTAAGACATACTGCACAAGCAGCCTTCCTTGATTTGCTATTGTGGGTATTGTAGCTTTACCACTGACCACAGTTCAGCGCTCAGCACCATGTGTTGGTCAGGTCTTAATATTGGTTATCTAAGTGTTCGCTGTTATGTTAGAACTTTTCGCGTCATTCCTAAATTCTCCTGTTACTGTTATATATTTCGGGCGACTCCATGATGAAGAGCTTTGTTGGCAAAAGGACAATATATTCTTAAGTAACAAATGCTACTGTTACTCATTTTTATTTATAGTGCCCACCCTTGCGGTTACCGTTTTCATGTACATTGGATGAGTAATTTTTAACACACATCTTTCTGGCCTCCATACTAATAGTTAAATTTCTAGTGAATCAAACTTAGGTCCACGAGTTCATGCATACTTACGCTCTCATAAGGCAACTTGTGTTCATAGTATTCTGTTGTATTCTCTAAAGCATGTGTAAATAAACTTAGTTGTGTGATTATTCATGTTTACCCAACATTTCACAGTTGTGTGATTAGTCATGTTTTCCCAACATTTCACCTATTTGACAAGTATGTTGACTCCATCTTTTTTGTCAAGGATAGCCAGTGTGTGTCGACAAAGGCACTGGAAACCTTATTATCTTAACTTGATCATTGGTCATCCTCTCTTGAGGACTAGAAGACATGGCCTCACTTTTGAGATCTCGTTTCCATTTGACAGAGCTTAGGACAAGATTGAACTCTTATTACATATAGTGTGCTGCTGATGTTGATGGTAGTAGCAACTTCAAACATTTTTGCTGCAGTTTTATCAGTGACGTTATGATAAGATCTTAAAATAATGTGAAAATTATGAACTAATTCTACGTTTTTCTAGGTTCGTTTGAAACACTCAACACCCAGTGAAAGGCCCTCGTAAATTGTCATTGGAAGCTGGCTAGATTCTCTGTTTTCACTGTCCGCTGAATAACAAATTTCCTCCAAAGACTTAAATTTTATCACTATTATTCACAGTATATAGTTTAGTGTATAGTAGAACAAACCGAAAAGGCTTAAACTAGCGTGGGAGGATTCCACAGAATGAAGTAGAAACTGTATACGAAGAATTTTCTCCAGGAATTGGTGTCTGCACAGAATAAAGTAGAAACTGTATACAAAGAATTTTCTCCAGGAATTATAGTCTGGAATTTGTTGGTCGATAGGTGTAAACAGTGTTTACAGCATACTTAAATCAAGAATGTTGGGAACACAGAGTGAGCATTTCTTTGGTCCTTTCTTTCGTGGCAGTTTCGTTGATTTCATATTTGTCCATGGAGTCGTTAGGGAAAATAAACCATTTCGTTATCAAGCAAAACTAAGTAGCCAAAATTCTGAAGTAGGGCCCCTTTTTGTTGTAATTTGATGGCGAGAGCACTCTTCTCTCAGATTCTTAATAAAGTTCAACTAATGTACGAGTATATGGTAATTGCCATGAATTATTTCCATACCTTGATATAAATATTTGAAGTGCGTATGAGGTTCCTAGTCGGAATTTGTCCCGCATGTGTAAGACAACCCTGCATTATTACATACAGATTTAAAGCGTCCCTAGCATATCTTGGGCAAAACGTTGAGACATCTTCCATCAAAATAAGTTCGTTGTCAAACGCGGATTTTAGTATTGGTATTGGTATACAGACAAAAGCAATGTTACGTCGATGAAATGATACTAACAAGTAGTGATGCATATTCCCACCGGTCTTGTGTAAGGTCGGCAATGCCACCTGTTACCTCGCGTTAGTCCTCTTCAGTAGGGGATTTAGGACAATAACGATTACTTATCGATATCCTTTGTAAACAAGGATGTGGTAGTCAGAATTTTGAACATTGATTTATCGGAGAAAAAATCTGGTATGCCGGATATTATGAATGTTATAGGTGTAGCAAGAAGCAACAAAAACAACAACAACAACAACACGCACACGCATACACACACCTAATTGGGTACGCACACCGCTACGGATACACATGGAGGTAGACACCGGCGGGCAGTTCGCTCATAAATCAGTATTAGTGGCTACTCCGCTATGGCTGTGGTCGGTCTCGGACCACCGTGATCGGAGGAGAGGGAGGAGGAGGAGGAGGAGGAGGTGGAGGAGTAGAGTTGAAGTTGTATTGGAGGAGTTCGAAAGAAATTGTGTATGGAAGATGAACAGGCGGAGAGATGGTGAAAAGGGAATAGGGGATAGGCGAGAATGTGATTTTGACCCCCATCAACGAGACAGATATAGGTATGAAGAGCCGAGTGCATTGTACACTCTTGAGTGAAATAAATAGCTACAGTATATCGGGAAATGAACGTGGCATAAAAGGATAAACGCTGGTTGCATGATGGAAAAATTATAACTGAAGTGTAAAGGACAGTATTAAAAGTTGCAGTTAATACTCTTCAGACATAATTAAATCACATAAGAACGACGATAGTTTTTGATAAATACACTTAGGATTGTGTAGTTTTTACATGAATCCTCATGTTTTCACTTTTGGTAAAACTGTTACTCATGCAAAGCCTCTTAGCTGAGCTGCCACTACAGCTACGGTAGAAGGTCTGCCCATGTCATGTTCGCCATTGCAGATTTTTTTCACCTCGTTTTTCATGCAGCTGATGAGCCTTCGGTTGAGTTGTCTGAAGAGGCTGATGCGTAATTTTCTGCGTAGGAGTTCATCATTGATTTATCGCTTAGAGAATGAATGCAGCGGTAGCTGCTGGCTGTATTGTTAAGAGAGCGACTACAATTTTGTAAAAAAATATGTTATGAGAATTTCGTCTGCTTAGATAGAGATGTATGTGCAAAGGATATCTTTTGTAATTGATTATAGTTGATTACTGGAACCCTGGGACCGGAAACAAGAAAGAAGGGAATGTTTCTCATTTTTCCATTATTTATTTACGAAGGAACTTGTAACGAAATAAAAACTCAGAATTTATTATATGTGATGCCTGACCTAACCCTTTTATGATAAATAAATAAAAAAAAATTATATTTTGCATAGTTAAAGACCATGGGATTTTACAGATTTGGAAGAAGGATTTTTCCATCTTGAGCAGAAGATTTTGTCACTTAACAAAGCCTCTCTTTACTGTATGACAGAGAGGCCGGGTCGCATGTTCATCTTTTTCCTGCTAATGCCTTTACAATGAGTAAATTTAGAAACAAAAATAGTCGGTAGTCTGGGATTTGAGCCACTATGGATTATATTATATTATTTGAGTTAGCATTTATTGTTGATAAAGACTGCTCTGAATGGCATTTATTGTTGGTAAAGACTGCTGTGAATGGAAAGAGGCCTGAAAGCTTATTAAAAAAAACATAAAAATTTTTTACCTCTAGTTTTCCCTTAACCCAAAGGCAGTGCTCAAGAACGCAAAGTGGATTGATATAGCATAGATGGACTTGGAAAAATCGAACTCGGCAATCATGTAAAGAAAATAAGAAGAGAAAATGAAATGATATTGCCTTTGGTGTAATCAGTTATTGATGTGATTCCTGCTGTCAAAGTATGGCCCATTAATGATCATAAATATAATCGAGCGGTCATACCTCCGATGGAGCGTGGAAGAGGTATCGCCCCATTTGTCCATAACGTCGTAAATCGAGATGCGTGCGCGCAGGTCCGCCTGATGTAAACAATGGCGCCCAAGTGGGAAAATGGTGACAAATGGGACAAGGTTATACAGTGTATTATGCAATACTAGGATTCGATGATCCTAAGAGTGAGGGTTCAAATGCAGCACTGCTGATTTATTAAGCACTGCTTGTAGTTATTGAGGCATTTTTATGGGTATTCCAAGGTCGTATAACACACACTCACACACACATATATATTATAGCCTATATGTATATATTATATATATATATGTTTATATATGTGTGTGTGTGTGTGTTTGTGCGCGCGCGCGCGCGTGTGCGCGTTACATATGTTTTTTTACTGCCTGCGTAAATAATGTATTTTTTGAACTAGAGTGCGTTCTTTCTATTAGATTTGGTGACAAATTAGGTACCAAAACTAATATCGATTTCATATTCAGAATATATAGATATATGTATATATATATATATATATATATATATATATATATATATATATATATATATATTATATATAATATATAATATAATCTATGGATACTGTGGTTGGAACATGTGCCACACTATAGAAAAAATTTTTGTTTCTGTTTTCCAGCCAATATATATATATATATATATATATATATATATATATATATATATATATATATATATATATATATATGTATGTATATATATATATATATATATATATATATATATATATATATATATATATATATATAAATGCCTATGTGTGTGTATGATCAGTAATCCATTGTTTGTAATATGGGTGATGTGGAGAAAAACTGGTCTGGGCCATTCATCCTCTGTCAACTAAATAAATAATAACCATAATATTTAACAATTGGTTGTTGACCTTCCTACTTAAACTTCACCACTCGTTTATCTTTCATGCACTTTTCTTTCACCTGCTCGATGCTAAGGCCATTTCAGCTTAGCACTCTTTTGATCTGCTGAGACAGAACTGTTGATGTCTCTCTCCTCCTGCATCTCAGAAATTCCAAACGATGCACCCTTTTTCATTAAGGCGGTGTTCTTCGTTCTCTTCACATAAATAAATATTTGTAGATCTGTATCCATTTTTTTTATGCATATGCCACCCTACCGCATTTTCGTACTTCTGCATTTCTCACCTTTCCAACCGTTTTTCTCACACACACATTCTCAAACTGATTATCTCAGAAGCTTTATTTTTCTTTCTTTTGCATTTAACATCCAGCTTTCACTTCCATAAAGGAAAGGAAACTCATCATTCTATCTTGGGGTTCCTTAGTCATTAATCGTCACTTCATAACCTTTTGAATGGATACTGCTAACTTCTTTGACTTTTTCTATGACGATGACTGACTTCTTTCCATTTATTTTTATCAGTTACATTTTCTCCCAGATGCAGACACGAATTAACCACTTCCGCTCTCTCGCGTTTCAGATTAACACATACTCCTGGTTTACACAGTTCTCATAACCACACTCTTTCCAGAACTTAATTTAATTTCCTTCGCTTTTTGCACACACTCTCTGACCTGTTTCAGTCTTACACTGTTTTGTCCCTATAGCTAACTATTTACCATTGTCTCATTTGCAAGTGTTAGCCACTCCGCACACTATTGATGATGTTTGTTATCACCAAATTCTCGCAAAATCTCCATTGGTATACTAAGATTTCTGTTATCACTCCATTCTTAAGAAAATTCAGCAGCTCTGAAGTTGAAGCACACCATCATTGAGACTCAGTTTTACAGCAAGCCATTCTCTCTCTCTCTCTCTCTCTCTCTCTCTCTCTCTCTCTCTCTCTCTCTCTATATATATATATATATATATATATATATATATATATATGTGTGTGTGTGTGTGTATGTATATATATGATTATATATATATATATATATATATATATATATATATATATATATATATATATATATATATATATATATATAATCTCACACATACATACATACTTGCATTTCTTGTAAGTATAAACTTCCACAAAGTTTAAGGCGAATGATGTTTGATTCCCTGTCATTCTTGTTCATTTTCATGTTCAGCCGCATTGTTTGTAAAAATAATCTTTTGGAAAAATAATCTTTTGGCTTTGGCTTTGGTATCTTAGTTTTGTTTCGTAAGTAAAGACAACTTTCACCATAGATTCGAGGTTACAAGAACCTCCTTGCCTAGACGGCATTGCTGAATGAGGACTGCGATTATAAGGCTTAATGCAGTAAACGAAAAGACAGTCATATCCTATTTTTTCCAGTGGCAGAAAATTAATGACATGTCGCCTTGATTTCTTGCCAGGAAGGGTTATACAAATATGTTCAGTCTTGACTTTGTTGGGACGTTGATCGTTGGAATGTTTATGTCCTTGGAAGGCTCAGCAGCGAAACGGTTAACTTTTTAGTTTTTTGTGAAAGAAAACTATTGAGATGGCTATTTGTCCGTCTACACCTTTTCTGTCTGCCCACAGGTCCTAAAAACCACTGAGGCTAGATGGCTACAAATTGGTGTGTTGATCATCCACCCTCCAATCATCAAACTTAACAAATTGCAGCCCTCTAGCCTCAGTAGTTTTGATTTTATTTAAGGTTTCAGTTA
>NC_089747.1:21272500-21322500 GCF_040412425.1 Macrobrachium rosenbergii
TGCCCATTAACATATAAAACTAACTAGTGAATTATTAATTTAGAATAGGCGAGAAAGTACCTTTAGTTTTATCCTAAGAGATGATTTTTTTAAACCCTGTCATTTGGTAAACTGTAGTAAGGACGGCATTTCAGTATTCAGAAGCGTTTAATGCATTCATACATACATTATTTTAGTAATTTTTTGAGCATGACAGTTCATACAAGTAGTAGTACTACGTGCAGCTGTAATAGAAACTTTTAAGTGTGAGTGCCACGAAAAGAAGTCGATCGAATGAAATGTGTAACCTTCACAAATGTTTTCATAAACATGGACCAAATTTTCCTCTAAACGATATTGCCGACTCCCCCCCCCCCCTCCACCAACCTTGAGGTATGCCTACCCAAGCTGATGACACTAGCTATCTGTGTGGGTGATAAGGCATGCTGTCATTAATGCACTTGTTGTATCTGTATAGTTGATAGGTGATTCCCTTATTACCCGATGCATTTGGCCGTGGGGAAGTGTAAAAAAGACCCAAAATCGCTTTCTCTTATTTATTAAAAGAAAGGGATAACGTTAAAGAATCTTAGAATAAAAATCATTCATACATGAGTGGTATCACTCAAAGAAAATATAAGTACTTCAGTGTGCTTCAAATCAGAACAAAACTTACATTATTTTTATAAACATTCTAGAATAAAAAGAAATGCATCTGCAGCATAAACACCAGACACACCGTTAAACCAATTTTTGTATGTATATATATGTTACTATAGAATGGATTGGTTTCAAAATAACAATAACTGGGCTAATTAAATGTCGACAGGACTGTAGTACGCTAAAAGTGGTGGTGAGAACTGCAATAATAGAAAGTGATGACTTGGTTCCTTGTGATGAGAGGTGATGGATGCTGTGCACGTGGAGGAAAAATTTTCTAAGAGAAAGAAGCTAAGCGGCGATGGCCAATGATTTATTTTGGCAGTATAATGACAAATGCTTTCAGGTTTGAATTGGTGGCGTGTTATGCACTATAGAATGAAATGTCCTACTTAATAAGATACTAACTACTGAACACGGGGCATAGTCATTTTATATATTTATTAATGGCAAAGGCCTATGAGACAAACTTAATGCCCATCTCTAATCTTGGCTTAATAAAACCAAAGAAAGTAAAGGAAAGGAAAGAGGGATTTAGGACGAGCTTTGAAGGAATTTCCAGGTTGGCAAATTTAGATTGAAAACCAATGCAAATTTTTTGTAAAATAAAAAATAACCTTTCCAGCAAAGTAACGTTGGATATATTTGCCCATTGTAAGATAATGAAAAAAATGAACATTATAGTAATTAGAAACTTTGTTTCAAGTTAGTGGCTTCCTCTTGAGTAATGTAAAATTATGGTGATAGGTTGGATAAGGAATCATGCTAGTTATGGCTTGAGGATAAAGCTTGCTTTGCAGGTTGCAAACTACTTTAAGACGGGTCAGCCGCTTCTTCCACAGTTTACTTCTCTCCGTTATGCCTGCTCTAGAGCAAGGCTTAGATGGATAGCTATATTTGGGCTACAATAAGTTATATATATATATATATATATATATATATATATATATATTATATATATATATATATATATATATATATATATATATATATATATATGTATATATATATATATATATATATATATATATGCTATAAATAGTATATATTTACATATATATATATATATATATATAGTATGTATATATATATATATATATATATATATATATATATATATATATATATATATATATATATATATATATATATATATATATATATGTGTGTGTGTGTGTGTGTGTGTGTGTGTGTGTGTGTATATATATATATATATATGTATATATACATACATACTATACATACGTAGTATTGTATGTACTTGTATATGTATGTGATGCACAAATACCAGGGCTTATTTGTGTTTATGCCAGTCAAAGAAAGGGTGTTTCGTGGAATTCAGTGCTGTAGCTTCATATTTGCAAAGTATCAAGTTCATATTTGAGAATAATAATGAGTGATGGTCAGTAATGTTTTCGGGCATTGTATTATCAAGGAAAACTAATCGAGCCGCGTGTTCTGATGCCTATGTTCATCTGTGACGAACATCTGACGCTGTTACCGGATACTATCGCACATTTCGCCCGGCTAAGTGTTTAGCTAGGCAAATATGCTAATGATTGCGTAATTGGAGAAGAGTTCCTAAAAGATTTCGAACCCCCGGCGCTTCTCATCTTGCACTTTTTGGTGCGTCATTTTCAAGTCCTAGCTTTCCATTTTGTGTTGACGCTGCGTATTTGGAATTTCTCAGCCTGCAATACCGCTCGTTCTTGATTTCCGTTCGCACGTCGCTTCTTCTTGCAAATTGATTAAGTGAATGATTGGTGTATCAGCATTAACGAGCGCTGATTGGTGTATCAGCATTAACGAGCGCTGTCTTGGTTCAAAAGAAGCCAAAACTGATAATGCAGCTGAGGAAGCCTCTTTCAGTTCGAGGGCCAGAAGACTTTACTTCCACACGCAGATAGACAGACAGACAGATAGACATCCCTTTCAAGCGTAAAGTTCCAGCGCTCGACCTCCGTCAAAAATATTACCCACAATTCCCTGTCCGACATCCGTCGTTCTAATTATTCGATATGACGATGCCCGCGGGACCTGATAGCGCCTCTCTGCCCAACAAGCCTAATTTATGTCGCAAACTTAATGCTAGTAATTAATGCACGAGATAATCCTAAATTCTTACAAAACTTTGATATTCTTAGAGAGTGCTCCCTCGAGACGCCTCTTCCTGTCCCCCCTCCCCCACCCCCCACTTTCCCTTTAGCATACAGCCTCCTCCCTCCGCCGCCTCCTCCTTATCGTTCCTCTCGGGTACTCCCCCTTCCCACTCCCCTCTCCCCACTAGTCTCAAAGCTTCCTCCCCTCATTTCCCATTTCCCACCTCCTCCTCCTCCTCCTCCTCCTCCAACGCCATGTCGAGTATACAGGGCCCTCTTATCTTATCAGCCCGTAGGAGTTATCAGGACACTCGAATTATTCGCTTACATCGTCGCCGTTTTGGGATTATCTGGGGATCCTCTGATGGTTATGGCTGTTGCGGGGCTATTAATACCTGAATGGCCGGTTTTTTAAAGAAAGTCTAATTAACCGGGTAACACACACACGCATCGGGTAATACAGGCCACCCCCCTCCCTCCCCACCTCCTCCTGGGATATCACACATACACACATCAGGTTATCCACTTAACCGTCTTCTGTTCCCCCTCCCCTCTTCGCCTGCTTCTCTCCCCCGCCATTATTTTCCTTTTCCTAAGGAACTAGTCGAACAAAGGGGTGAGGGGATGTGTAGAGCAGAATCGAGAGACGAGAGACAGGGAAACGCTTGCTATTGTTACCGATCCTGTGCACATAAATCTGACTTGGGACAGTGGGTGTTCTCCGAAGTGTTGCTGTTTAGATTAGGCCGCTCTAATTAGCCATCATATTTACAGGTTATTGTTTATTGCCCTTTTTAACTCTTTTGATCTATTCTAGGCAGACTTTTGGCATTGTAATATTTGTTGTTTCAAGATGTGGAGGAGCATTTAGTATTAAGTATCCATTACATAAGTATATATTTATACGTTTTATCAGCTCATTATATTTAGTATTCCAATAGGCCATGTAAATTATATATGAACTATGCGTAGATGTTTAAATATTTTTTGTGAACCTGCACGTAGATAACGCTCTCTCCTTAGTAAACGTATTTGGAAAAAACGGATCTTTCTAGGTAGTGACCCCCAAGGGTTTTCCGACGTCGTTATCTAGGACCGATATTTCTTGGGGGTCATTATCATTATAGTATTTAGTCTTTTGTTTATGTTTTTACGGTAATCCCCAACGGGCTTGTACTAAACACGCCGCAAAGGTGGATACATACCGGGTTAAAACCCTTGGGGGTCACTATTTATAGGAAAGATCCGAAAAAACATTGTGTTCGTAGATGAAGTTCAGAAAACTGATAACTGGTGTTCCGTAAAATAAAATATACGGTGATAATTATTTTTCTCATTGGGTGAGGTTTTTTCGTCGGGTGATATCCGAGCAAAGATGAGTCCAGGTAGATAATAGTCTTCAAGACTTGGAAGGCTTTAGAGATCTCTAAACAAAAATGGAGAGAAAAAAAAAAATACTTCCCAGAGTTGTGAGCGTTGCACTCAAGATAAGCTTTGCTTTTAGCCTCCTGGCTGAAGAAGGGATAGCATTGTAAAGGGAGTTCCACGTCATCATCCCCTCTAATACTTATTGAAAAGTTAGCATTTGATATAGTTGCACCAAAGCTCTAGCAAATTTGGAACCTGAGAGAAGCTTTAAAGAGAAGTGCAACATCTAATCATTATCCTCAGCTCTTTGTTGGAAGATAAATGCAGATGGTGAATGAAATTTACTTGTCAGAGCCACTGAACATGTCTTCTTGCAATCAGAACACGTCCGGATATGATACTCAAATATTAAGCGTTTTCGTGTTGGACAGTTTCGGGAATTTTATAAGAGGTAAAAAGGAAATTTACCTTTATTAATCGTTGTGGTGTTGTCAAGTCAGCCTAGGTGATGCATTCAGATAATGCATGGCAAAATGTATATAAATATATATATGTATATATATATATATATATATATATATATATATATATATATATATATATATATATATATATATATATATATAATGTGTACGTGTGCGTGTGTGTGCGTGTCTTCACTGTATATTATCACTTAATACTTGAGGATGAGATTCTAAACCTATACCTTGTTCTAATAAGGCTTCGACCCACCATATTCAGCTAACCACCAAGTTCATAAAGCTCACAATTGATGTTTCAGGTAATGGGCACGTTAGCCACGCTATGTACTGTATATGTATGTATATATATATATATATATATATATATATATATATATATATATATATATATATGTACATTACGTATATACACATACATATAATATAGCCTATATATATATATATATATATATATATATATATATATATATATATATATATATATATATGTAGGCTATATGTATATATCTACACATATACACACACACACACATATATATATATATATATATATATATATATATATATATATATATATATATATATATATATAATGTGTGTGTATGTATATTCACATATATAGTCTGCATAGGGGTTGTGGGTGTGTATCCTATAAACTTATCATAAAAATTAACAACTCCTGTAAGTATTATTATATAAAGTCTCTCTCTCTCTCTCTCTCTCTCTCTCTCTCTCTCTCTCTCTCTCTCTCTCTCTCTCTCTCTCTCTCTCTCTCTCTCTCTCTCTCCACCTCCTCACTTTTCCTTCCTTTTATTCGGAGGCAGGAGGATAAGGGGCCTCATCACTTTCGGTGGCTTTACCTAAATTAGTTGCATCCCCAGAGGTGGAAAGTGAGTGGATTCCCAATTCAAAGTTGAGTACAAAAGTTAAGAACACTCTCGAGGGGAATATCAAATCCAAATAAAACATGCCTTCCCATGTGCAATGCATGAAACTATTTTGACTGCCTTCTGCTTCTGGGACCCTCCGGTTGCCTGCTTGCCTTTGTAGGTCATTCAGGAGATGTGCCTTTTTTTTTTAAATGTTTTCCGATGGATGTTTGTTGGCTGAGGCTTTTTCTTTATTTCTGCAGTGTTTATGTGTCTGTCTGATTCGGTCGTCTGTTTGGGAGTAGGTATTTCTTTTGCGTTGCTTTGTGTATGTTGCTCTTTGCTTTTGTTTCTGTAAATGTTTTTTTTTGAAAAGTGACATTCACTTGTGAATTTTTAGTGTATTTGCATTTATATTTCTCTGTTGTTCACTATAGATAATGTCCTGTTTATTCACGCTGATGCACTTATATAGTTATGGTTATAAGAGGTAAAGATATCAATAAAACTATGGTAAGATTTTTCTGTTGGTTCTCTCACAATTAGTTATGTAAAGATGATGTACAGCAACTCTTTGAACTATTGTCTCTTAACCCATGCCTTCATTAGTTTCAATTCTTAAAACTTCGGCACATTCGTTTCCATATAAATTTTGTTTCCCTATGTAATTTGAAATTTTTCTTTTAAGTTCAGTTCCTTATCCATCCATTTCTTCCTAAAGTATTCTTATTATTTTCTAAGTTACACTATGCGTTTGGAAAAAGTAGCTTTAATTATGGCTTGTAGTCCCAGATTAGAAAGCGGCTAAGTATTATGAGGCATGACGTTCCTTCTGCAAGTAATGATGAGTCCTACCCCAAGCTGCCTGAGTATAAGGACGAGACCCTCACATGTTTTGGAGTATCAAGTAAAATCTCAGCTCAGAGGCGGAGCCATAACTAATATACTCCAGACATTAAAATTGCTGCGATTCAAAAATAGCTCTCGACACAGTATGCCATTCTTGAATGGGAATAACTGTCATGCATTCAGCTCTATTTTATTGATGGTAGTGAGGCAGGGGAAAATGTACAGTTATATAGGAAATAAATCATCTTTTGTAGTGTGGTTAGATAATTCAGTAATACAAAGAACTGACATGTTTTTATTTTTGTGTAGATTTCCAAAGCCTGTTTTGTCTTAAAGGTACAGAAATAAATGTCTAAGGATGGTGTATACTGTATATGAAAAAATATTGATATTCAAAATATATCTGTGGTCCTGATTTCACACTTTTAAAATTCCTCTGTGTTTACATGTTTAAGTAGATCCGTTGTATGACAGTTACTATTTACAAATCTTTCACGATAATTATACATTAAGAGTAAGGCTAGAAGAGTATCTCAGCATGGCATTCATTTAATATTAGATCGTGGTGGAAAGAATCATATATGTATTTGAATTCCATTTTTAATATTATTGTAAATAGGGATCGATACAGACTTGTGTATGTGATCTTAAATTGTATTTGTTACCAATGCTTTCTTTTCTTTCTTTATGTTAAATAAATCAAACTGTGAACGTATTTGCGTGTTTCACCAAGCGAAACAGCATCATGATTGACATAGGCTCTATGTAAACTGAGCCTGTAGAAACCGTCGCTGTTGCCGCATCCCTTTGATAGACACTCAAATCACCTCTGGCCCCATGAAAGCTTGTTGCGCTGTGGCGTCTGTAAGCTTTATTGATACCAAGATTCAGGAAGTTTTCTTTGTCTCGTTGCTGGTCACCTTTTGCCATTTTTGTTGCTTCGGATCTCAAGGGTAAACGTGTACGATTCGTCCTGGCATATGCGGTTGTTATTTATATTTATATTTTAATTTTCTTTAATTATGCTTATTTAGCTTTCCTTGTGAAAAAAGGAACAAACAAAAAGGGGAGTAAAATAACTCGAAGGCATCTCTCTCTCTCTCATCCACTCTCGTCATCTGACGTCACCATATGTGAATGTCAATTCGCGTATCCTGTCACCAGCTGCAAAGATGACTTGGTGGGTTTCCATAATCTTGTACTTTTCTTATCAAACCACTTTACTTCATTGGCCTTCGTTAAAACCTTTTTAAAAGAATCGAATCCAACGACGAGTATATGTAGATGATGATACTGCCCTGAATTCCGTTCTTTTCTTACCGCATCATTTCATTTATGTTTCCTCTTCCTTTTTTATTTGATCTTGTTCGATGTTTTTTTTTATTTATTTGTGAGGTTTTATGTATGTATATATATATATGTATATGTATATTGAATGATTACGGTACGTTTACACTTGTCGATTGATTGAATTGAGGGTACTACATACAGCAGTTCTTGAATTTATTCGCCTCTCCTAGTCAAAGCCTCCATTATTTTATTTAAAAAGGACCGGACGAGTTCGTCGTTAAGCGGATAGCAAACACGCAAAGATATTTAGCCTTCTCTTTCGGTCGGTTTTTGATGATCCCGCCTCACGTCATCATAAGAGTGTTGTGATTAGTTTATGACACCAGGCCTTTAAGCAGTTGCAGTTGCATTTTGTCCTCGTTAATATCACAGACCCACAGTTCCTCGCGTTTGTTAGGATTCTCGGATTATCCGGCGCATTTTCTTTGTTTGTTGGCGTTGCTGTGCGGATGAAAGAATCTTTGCAAGGTGATTGAAAATCAAAGTAATGTGAAGAGCACGTGGTAGAAATGTGACCAAACTTATAGAAGTCCCCCTCAGTTTTGCCGTATTCTGTCGGTATCCTTTAACGAATTCCGCTTAACAGACAAACTACTCCCAAGTAAATTGTTATAATGAACCATATTCCCTGACACCCAGGTGGTTTTCTATGGCTGACATCAAGCGAGAACCCCTATGCATAAAATCCAAAACGTCGACAAGCGACAGTGCCAGCCAGACCACTTGATGGTCGCATATCCTTGTGTGGTTGTGGGCCGCTAATCTTCTAAGGGAATTGAACCTTCACTGGGTGCTTCCTTTTGGTTGTGGGTGGCAGAAAAGACAATTCATAACATCACTAGTTTGTTTTGGTGAGGAGGAAAGATGCAAACAGCATGAAAGGAAGGACAGAATGCTTTATTATTGCTTTCGCTGTGCATTTTATATATGCATACATACATACATACATACATCATACATACATACGTCATACATACATACATACATACGTACGTACATACATAAATACACATATATACATTATTATATATATACTGTATATAGCTTAGTGATGAATAATATTGCCAAGACTAGGAAGAACATTCTTTATTATACGAGCTTTCGAGGTATAAAACCTCATCATCAGGCTGAAAAACCGACAAGGATGAGAATCAGTGAAATTACAAAATACTAACCACATATATAAAACGAACACAAACATAAAAATATAAAAATAAGGTGAAATGTAAACAAACTACCACTCACAAAGTATGAGACTATATATATATATATATATATATATATATATATATATATATATATATATATATATATATGTATGTATGTATATATATATATATATATATATATATATATATATATATATATATATATATATATATATATATGACTATTATTACTTATAAAAGCAATGTTTATATGTGCTGCATAAAAATCTTTCTTGTTTCCTTTAGTTGTATGGATGCCTTTTGTATCTCAGAACTTTAACATGTCCAAAAAGAATATAAGTGAAGAAAAATCTCTCTGGATGTACGTTGCTGCAATACTGCACCCATGAGAATAAAAGATAGGTTGAGTAAATTTCAATTTAGGTTTACTAATACATTGGCGTTCTAATAACGGTACACTGTATGGCTGAAGTAGAGGAATACCAATTTTACAATTGCCAGTACTTGCACAAGAACACTTTTATTTGCGTGGTAGAGGGTTGGTGTAAAAGATATACCCAAGCCGTCTCCTTCCCCGCTTCATTATCTCATTTATAAATGGAGATTTCCTAATTTCCTATGTGGCATCATTTCTCACCCCGTAATACCATCTGAATCCTAATATTATTCTTAAAACGTTCCTCCTAAACCGCCAAACCGACAAAATGTTTTCGATACAGTCTACTTGCCAAGCAACGATTCATGTCCAAATAGCAATGTACATTGTACTTGGCACACACAGACACACCCATACATATATATATATATATATATATATATATATATATATATATATATATATATATATATATATATATACATACATGCGCATACAATTTTTGAGTGTTTTTATATCTGACGACGATCATGAAAACTAGGCCCATCAAAAGCAAATCATCGTAGAAGAAACATAATTTGTTTAACATTTTCAGCCGTGATATATATACAGTATACATACATACATATACATATATATATTTACACATATATATTATATATATATATATATATATATATATATATATATATATATATATATATATATATATATATATATATATAGATCATAGCTGAAAATGTCAAAGAAATTATGTTTCTTCTACATTACACACACACACACACACACACACACACACACACATATATATATATATATATATATATATATATATATATATATGTGTGTGTGTGTGTGTAGATAATAAAAGAAAACATATAATTTGTTTGACATTTTCAGCCGTGATCTATATATACATATATATATATATATATATATATATATATATATATATATATATATATATATATATATATATATATATATATATATATAGATCACGGCTGAAAATGTCAAACAAATTATATGTTTCTTCTACACGCACACATACACACACACGCACACACACACATATATATATATATATTATATATATACGTTTGTGTGTATATATATGTATATATGTACATTGTATACTTATATGTATATGTGTATATATGTATATATTTGTGCATATACTATACTTATATTTGTACATGTATATATACATAGATATTCAACATTAAAGCTGCTTTATTTTTGACTTGCGATAATTTTTTGTAGTTTTCTCTGGAAATATTGTCCCTCATTTGTCACTGCTAACCTAAAAACTTAAATTCATGCAATTCATGGAAATTAATTTAGCGATATAACGGTTAGACTGCACAGTTTCAGTTAATTTGAGCTCTGGTCTTGGATTGATAGGTAGACTAGGTGGACTATACTAACTTTTCTCTCTCTTCTCTCTCTCTCTCTCTCTCTCTCTCTCTCTCTCTCTCTCTCTCTCTAGAAATGTTAATTGTAAATGTTCTTATGTTGGGTGTTTCTCCCCCTTTCCCTTTGCCTCTCTCTCTCTCTCTCTCTCTCTCTCTCTCTCTCTCTCTCTCTCTCTCTCTCTCTCTCTCTCTCTTTGGTATAAATTTTACACCATCAACAGGGTGCAGAGAGAGAGAGAGAGAGAGAGAGAGAGAGAGAGAGAGAGAGAAAATAACTACCGCTGGGGAGAGATTACAGAACTATCAAATGTCAACAAAAATTAAAGAATAAATGATAATACTGAGTACAGTAGACATCCCTTCAAATGAATGTCTACTGTACTCAGTATTGTCATTTATTCTTTAATTGTTTTTGACATTTGATAAATGAAGGACACAACAGATGAGAGAGAGAGAGAGAGAGAGAGAGAGAGAGAGAGAGAGAGAGGCAAACAACACGTGACGCTTGAAGCCCGGAACCTTTACCTGGCTAGCCTATCAATCATGGAATGGAATTTTACGTTGTGCTTAATTCATCTGCAAATTGTAGTAAAAACTAACCTTTCGTAAACTTTCGTCGCATTATTCACTGATGAAGACTAGAGTTTAGTCAGGATAGAGCTATATGACTGTTTAGTTCACCTGCATTGCTGGAGTCTGATTTTCCTGTCGACTTGAATCCATGGGGAATGGAAATTTTACCGAAAAAAAATGACCAAGTAAATTTATGCTTAAAAAGTTTTTATCTTCAAATAACAAAAAAATTGAAAAAAAAGATACCAAAGACAGGTGACCTGACTTGACTCGGTCGTGGTGAAAATATTCAGTTATTTATTCTCAGTAAGGTGGAGAAAATAAAGATAAATGCTTAGAGATGAATTGCTTTGTCCAAGAATGCTTTTCTTTACTGGCACCCAACAGCAATTAGTGCAGCGAATTCTACGTTAGGGTTTGAAAGATCACTGTAGAATCTCAGATTTTTAGAAAAGGCATGAATTGTTTAGAGCAGACATTCGTGTTAAGATATATAGTGCAGCAGCGTACATGATTTAAGAATTCCTTTCTGGTGGCCTTGATCAATTACGAGAAGGCATTTAATAGTGTCCACAGACCAGGTTTATGGAAAGTCATACGTGCTTGTGGTATCTCTGTTGAATCCATGGACGATATATATGTAAACTTTAATGTTGATGGAGTGTCAAGTGAACATACAGTAAATATTGCGGATGTTTCAGGAGAATATGTTCCCTTTCTTGTTTGGCCTTATCATGGATTTCATAATAAGAAAATGCTTAGAGATGGAAAGAAAGTTCCTATTGCAGTAATGGCTTAAGCTTAACAGACTTAAAATACCAGATAAAACCAAATATTTTACAAAGCTTGCTTCATAGATTGCATCATAGATCTAGAGAAAGAGGACTCAAGATAAAATCTAAGTAGCAATGAAGACAGAGTTCACAATGAGGAGTGACACAGCACTTGGTGGAGAAAGAATTAATGAGGCTGAATCTTTCAAATGCTTAGGAACAATGGTAACCAGTACAAGTTCTCTTCATTTAGTAAAAAAAAAAACAAAAAAAAAAAAAACAGTATGAGCTGGATAGATAAGATTGGGAAATCAAATAGACTGAAGTTACATACTAAATAAGATTATACATTAGTCTAGTACCATCTGTATTGCTACGCAGGTATGAGTCGTGGCATGAAGGGAGAGTGAAAAAGATACTGTCGATTTGAGAAGAAAGCTTGAAGAAGTACATTTAGGAAGTGATACATTGAGGAAAATACGAAAGTTACGTATAAATGAGAGAGTGGTGAGGTGCGGATGAAGATAACGTATTTGGAGGGAAAATTATATAAGATAGTGTCAGCTAGGTTGCTCTGAGTACTATATGACTATTTGAACACCTCGTTTATATATTAGTTCATAGAAATTTTTATTTGAACCGTGGAAGATGTTAAATTGATAGATTTGCCTGTTAGTATTATTGGATTACGGGAGAAGGAAAAGTAGCTTTATCATTGTTTAGTTTCTTTTTATCCGCGAAATTTCTAACAGAAACAGATGAATTGCCATTCTGCTTCTTGTACGAGCCTAGTTGACAATATTTTGTTATCTTTATTACTTTTTAACCTTAGTTCTTTATTTTGTTCGGGAACAAAGTTCCGCCACCTTCTATGCTACCTTCACAATCACAAATTGATAGTAATTGGGTCCATAATTGAACTTGACATGTGGCTTCATGTTCTTAATTGACGCAATTTTTATGCAAGTTGACTAGCTCCTTTCTCTTCCCCGGGAACAGAATGTGTATGTGTGTGTGTGTGTTAACAACACTCACGCTTGCATGTATGCTCTTCAACGAGCCCAAACACTGATTAGGTATAATTTTCTTGTATGCTGTGGTATGTCAAAGACGTTAGGTTCATTTTCTGTTCCATTTTCTTTCCCAGTCCACTTTCATTACCGTTGCCAATCAACCTGACGTCCAAATTCCCACTTCCTTGGCTGCGATCCAGATTTTGAGTCGTCAAGAAGTTCCCAAGTTCTTCGACCTCTTCCGTTGTCCGACTGAGTATCCCAGTTCTCACTTACACCTCGAGTCGAAACTAGATCGAGACTATTTGTTTATTTTTTTTGTTTCGTGTTAAAAAAATTGTGTTGTTTCTGGAAAAGGACTCTAGTTCACTCTTTTGTCTGTGTTCATCCTCGCATTCCTTTCGCATTTCCCTTTCTTCCAGGCCTCCTTCCCCCTCCCCCCCTACCATGCATCTAGCCCCACGAACGATTGGCGAGGACTTCGCGAATGATGGTGTTTTTGCACGAAGAGAGGGACTATTTCCAGTGTTCGGCTAAAGGGATTTGTAATCACATTTTCTACTGGAAGAAGCTTTTAAGGGATTAGCTGGAAAGTACAGTTTTCATGGTGAATCCCCCCACCCCTTTTTTTTTCTTCTCAAGTCCTCGGCTCGAGATGTTTTCTTCGAATGATGCAGCGTTTTCTCATTGGTATTGCTTTAGCACATGCCTTAACGATATTTGACGTTACCCCGCTTATTCTGAAATTATCTGTACTTTAAGTGGAGGTGTGGTTCGTGATGCGTGAAAATCAATAGAATTTACCTGACAACTTTCCTTGATGGATATGTTTGGTTGTTTCCCAAACTTGAAACATTTAGTACGAAACCTAAAATTAGCAATTCAGAATCCGTTCTCAGACACAGACGGCCGACTTTTTCAGGTTTGGCCAAGGTTGTTGAAAATTTCTGTCGAGTATATGTCAGATATATGTTATACGAAGTTTGTATCAGAATGCACTAGTGTAAGTTCTGACATGAATGTTTCATTTACGTAGTCTTGAATTTTGGCAAGTGTTTGTCATATGTGGTCTTTCAGATTTTTTCCTAAAACAACCTCGCTATATTTTTAACTTTAATTTCGAGTGAGTTTTCGATCATCATTGGTGATCATTAACTAAGTTCTGACTGTGATTACAAGTGCGTTTATAAATAAAAATCAGAAACATTAAAGCTCTGGAATGCAAGTTTTCCCATTGAGAACTGTCTTCTTTTATCTATCTAAGCCTTATGAGAGACTTTACTATTTTAACGACACACTGCACAGTGGAGAGAAATGCTAGCCCTAAGGGTCGAACGATTTTTTCCTTACGATAATTAATTTAAGCCCAGGGCACCTTTCCAGGTTTCCTTTTAACCCCAGTCGAAATGCCTAAAAACTCAGGAGGTTCCATTTTCATTTGCTCATCAATCCAAATTTTTTTTGCTCTTCAGGTTGATAAGAGGGTTGAGGGAAAGGGCGAGGGGGTTGGGGGGCGCGGGGGGTGGAGCTCCCCGTCCGCCTTTCATCCAGTGCTCTTCTACTGAGAAGTATTATATGCCCCTCCCTGCTTCTATAACTGTGGTGTGGTGGAGTTCGTAGGCATAGGGAAAAAGGGGGGGAAGCCTCTCTGCTTAAAAAGGGGGTTTTATTATCCATCCGTTCAGCAGGGGGTTAACCCCTCCCCCCCTCTCTTTTCCTTGAAGGGCCACATCCCCCCTCGAGTCAGTTAATAAGATATACGCTCTCCATCGTCAAGTTCAGCTAGGGCTCCATTTACGCGAGGCCGTAATGACGAGTGTTGCTAATTTACATACTGAGCTAATGGCGGATCCTTCGTGCCAATAAATCAAAGAAATCATGCGTAAAATGCAAAGGGAGAAAACATTAACTATTTACGGTATCCGCCGTCAGCCGAGGAGAAAGAGTCGCTGGGAGGAGGATGAGGAGGAGGAGAAGGAGAATAAGAGGAAATGAGAATAGGAAAAAATTTTTTTTTCAATGAGGGATGGAAATGGAACGGGAGAGGTAATTGTGTCGAGATAGAGAGAAGTGGAGTTGGGAGTGAAGTATAGAGTAGACGCAGTTGGAAGGAATCACGCTGGAAATAGCTAGAAAAGATAAGCGGAAAGAGAAATTGTTGGGTTTAGATCGATTTGAGTGTTTCGGGAGAAAAAGAGGCACAAAATGAAAAACAGAGGCAGGACTGAAGTTTTGAAAAGAACGGCGATGAATGGAAATTATGGAAGGAGGTGGTTAACGATAGGTAGAACCAGGGAACGTAAGACATCGGGTGTTAGAGAAAAGTAAATGAAGGAAACGAAATATTCTTTTGAAAGGGGACCATTTGTATAATGCAGAGATGTGAGAACTTTGAAAATGTCATTTTTTTGTGCGGAAAATTTCTTTTAATAGTTTTGAACGCGAAATGGAGCAAGAATTTCATGTAGCCTAATTGAACCAGTTAAAACAGGCATTTAGAGATACTCGCATACACCCACCCATCGAATAGTAGTGTTGTTTTCAAGAGTAAAATATGGGAGAAATTTGAGGTTGATAATGATATTACTTATAAAACAAATTCCGTCAGGAATCCAGATAACTTAGTGAACTAGTTTAATCTTTTATTGAAATTATTTTCTTCAGACTAGTACAACGCCAGGCATTGCACATCATTGTTTTTCTGATATCTAATTACATAATTTAATTAGCTTTACAGTGAACTGAATGACATACTGTGCTAATACAAGTCGCACTTTAAAACATAATATTGAAATTTGAATCTGACATAAGGTTTTAGTTTTGGAATTGGGAATTCTGTAGAATTCTTTCAAAAGGCAGACTTGACAATGCAGCCATGGTCGGTTTATTTTCTTCACTCTTGAAATCTAAAATCATAACCCATAGCTTGAAAAGAATTTGGAACTTTGTTTTATTAGTCCCTTACTGACAGAGTTGCTTGTTGCGGGGGTGGGGGGTGCGGCAACAGTTTTCCCTTCTATATGTCCGTCTGTTTGTTTGTCAGTGTGATTGTAATGCTTACCTTGTCATCCAAACTCCTAAATGGTTGAAGGGATTCTTGTAGAACTTGGTATAAAGGTAGGCCCCCATTTGTAGATTGGTATGAAAGAAGTCAGTCAGTGTGTCCACTTGCTCTTTTATCAGGATGTTTGCCCCACTTGCTTTGTCTCTTCAGCTACACGGTTGAAAGGATTTCTGTTGTAAGCGATGCAAAGGTACACCATTAAGCATTGACATTCATAGTCTGCCCACCCATCAGTGTACTGTCACACTTCCCTTGTCATTACAGCTCCTCCTATTTGGTTGAAAGTCATTCAGTCGAACTTTGGACCGTCATGCATAGAGTTCAAGTTGGGTAAATAGTCTCTCTCTTTCTGTCCATCTATTTATCCGTGTGTCACACTTTTCTTGTCATTACAGTTGGCCCTACTGAGTTGAAGGGATTTTGGTCACATTTACTGCAAGAGTAGACCATCATGCATTGATGTGAATGAAATGAGATCAACTGTCTCCGTTCGTCTGTCTGTCAGTCATTGTGTCTTTCATGCCTCACTTGTCATAGCGACGTCTCAACGTGGTGGAAGGGATCTGCAGTAAACAGACGCGTTTAACGACTGTGTCAAAGTGTGAAATTGTGGTGCCAAATTTCACAGATATTGTACGTACCTTGTCACTGGACGTAACTTTAGAACGGAGTGTTGCAGCCGAACTACAGGAAAACATGTCGTAAACCCAGATCGGTAACCTGTCACACAGACATCGCAAACAGGTTTAGTCCAAGTTCATGATCCATCGGTAGTTGTAATCACTGCTTTGTACGATTATCATCCAGTATTGGCCTGCATGAGGTTCGGACTCCACTTAGGGTCGTTGACTTATTTTCAACCTGATCGTGATCTGCAAGAGATAATTTGTCGCCGTGTGTTGATGGCATGTTTTAGTGCAGTCTAGAGGCGCTCTAATAGAGTTTTCATAAAGACGTGCATCATTACTAATGAACCCCCTCTCAGATGATATCTAGGTTAGTGACTAACTTTAACCATGAGCTTCAAACTAATAACAACTGTTAATGGGGGCATTCATGTTTCACAACTACATCTTGTCGAGAGGAAATTATTTGTGGTTATTTACTTTTGCAGGAACTTTAATGGAGTCTTCTAAATGCCATTAGTCACAAGGTTCATAGAGAGAAACTGATGTGGTCTGGTTGGGGACTTGTGTTACTTTAGCAACACTCAGAATGCTTGTCTTCTCAGCTTTATAACGTACTGTTGATTTTATTTCAGATTTCTCGGTATATTTTTGCCCACAGTTACGTAATGTTGTGTAGCTGCTTTGCCCTTTTAGTTTCTTGTAAAAGAAAACTATTGAGTTGGCTTGGTCTGTCCGTCCGCACTTTTTCTGTCCCCCCTCAGATCTTAAAAACTACTGAGGATAGAGGGCTGCAAATTGGTATGTTGATCATCCACCCTCCGATCATCAAACATACCAAATTACAACCCTCTAGACTCAGTAGTTTTTATTTTATTTAAGGTTCAAGTTTTCCATGATAGTGCGTCTGGCAACTCTATAGGACAGGCCACCTTCGGGCCGTGGCTGAAAGTTTTATGGGTCGCGGCGCATACATTATACCGAGACCACCGAAAGATAGATCTATTTTCGGTGGCCTTAATTGTACGCAGTACAGAAAACTCGATTGCTCCGAAGAAACTTCGGCGCATTTTTTACTTATTGCTTAAATGATTTTATGAAGTAATTTATGAATGTTTAATTGTTATAAAAAAATTGTTTTTCACGAAGGGTTTACTATGTACTACGTAGGCGTCTACCGTTAGTCCCGTGCGTTTTATATAACGTCAGTCTTTTAATTTTGAGAAAGTGATTTGTTCAGTACTTGGGTACCTCATAGCGTGTAGTCCTATGACAGTCAATTTTTCCTGTGCTCGCCTCTTCCTGATTTCTCTCCTCATCTGCCTTTTGAGTTTAATTTAACATCGCTTGACTGTGACTTCTTTTTCAAAGAGAAGCATTTTCTGATAACTAATAAGATGAATTAAAGACTGTAAGGTAAAGAGGTTAGTACTTATCTGTTCCTCTTTACCTACGTAATATTTGCCTTCTATATTTTCGCTAGTTTGATTTGTTTACGTTAGGTAAAAGGGGAAAGCTTGAAGTGGACACAAACGTCGAAATTAATTCCCTCGATGTAACAGGAAAAGAGAATGTTAAAGAATTTAATTTTATCCGTTGATGAATCATTTTGGAAAACTTGCGAAGAAAATTTGCGATAAGGTGATGAGACAGACTGAAAATAAATATGAAAAAGGAAAGGAATAATGATTCGGGAAAAAGAATGAATGGCTTAGACTGCACGTGGGAGAAAATGATTCATGTCCTCTAAATTAAAAAGAATGTCTCTAATTTATTGAGAGGTTGCGCCTTTTCATATAGAATTGCAGGACATTCAGACGAGCAGAAGCCTCACCTTCCACGGAGGAATTGGGAATGTAATAAGTCTCTAGTAATAACATTGGAATTTGAAAGTCGATTTCCAGCTAGCCCGAGATACGGACGGTGTATTTAACTGGTGATCGCTCATCGTAATCCTTTAATAAAAACCCTCTGTGAATTATGAACAACCAAAAACGCAGTGATTATAACTGGGATTTATTGTCGTAATACGCCACCAATTCCTCATATCTTTAGAGGTATTACGATACAGCACCTTTTAATTTATGGATAAAAAGCACCATCGATTGGATAACCTGTGCGATTTCTCGGTAAATAGTCCGAAATCATCTAGATGGCTTACTCGCTTGCTTCGCTGTTCAGAATAACAAGTAGTGACCACACTCATTTTTTAAGGGAAGCTTCTTTTTCACCTTTTTTTTTCTTATTTTCTGTTAATGCATGAAGACTTCTCCATGCATGCTATTGTATTTTTGACTTTGAGATGTTTTAGAAGGTCGAATTGCCTAACTGACTCGTGTAGTCAATGAAAAAATGTATACAAGTTTCTTTGTATTTAAGATTGTTGTAAGACACCAGGTCTGTAATTGTATGGCTTGGATAGGAACAGGTTACATATAACGTGCGATAATTTTGTTCATGTCTCTGTTAGTCATTCTCTTATAGTGATAACTCTTGTACGTTTAAAATTAAATGATATTTTTTTACATAATTGCTGTTTGGTTTTTCGTAATTATCATTATGGCCATAATGATCGTTATTATTATAATCATCATTGTAGCAAAGACAGAAATTGTTACAGTAAATGAATCCAGTTTTAACGAATAGTAATTTCATTACATCGCAGCCTACGTTAGCGTAATGCCTCTGTAGTTACCAGACATATAAATTAGTTTGTACGTAATTTTACTCATGACATTTCATACTTTCAAGTGTTAAATCACAAATGACTCATTAATCTCGGAATCAATTTACTAAGTGAATTACTTTCGTCGAAAGGGAATTATATATTAATGCTCATCAACCGTGGCCGGTTTAAACCTTGCACCATTTTATATTAACAGTGAGTGACAATGATACTGTGTGTCAGTCGAAAGAGACACAACGGGAAATATGCAAATCCTCAGCAAGGTAAATCTACAGGTAATCTCTTTATGTATAAGTTATTCCTATGTTAAAGTGATTTCGATATTAATGGGTTATTTATGCTTTAATACACACACACACACAAACACACATATACATATATATGTGTATGTATATATATATATATATATATATATATATATATATATATATATATATATATATATATATATATATATATATATATATATATGTAATATATGTGTATGTATGTATGTATGTATGTGTTGAGTTAATGGGTTATTCACGCCTTAATAAAGGAATATATATATATATATATTTATATATATACATATATTTATATATTATATATATATTCTTGTGTTAAGGCGTGAATAACCCATTAATATCTAAATCACTTCATCATGGGAATAACTTACACCTAAGGCGAATTATATGTAGATTTACCTTGCTCGGGATTTGCATATTCTTAATTCAACGAACGTAATTCAGCACATACATACATACATACATCTTTAACTTTCTTCGTGTGTAGATGCACAACGTACCTAGAAGGACAGAAATGTCATTGATGAAAATAGCTGAAAAGGGGGTTAGCTTTCATTAGCATTTCGTCAGTAAAATATTGCTAACTGTATCTCATCACATTTTATAGTTAAAGTATCTGAAAATTATCAGTTGATTTTAGAATTCTACTGTTATTTCATCACTATCAAGGCACAGTGAATAATTTTTTACCAAGAAATATCGCAGCATTCGAAGCTGCGTACATTTTATTTTTTTTTTATATAAACTGTGGTAAATTGTGGCCAGTCAAAATGATGCAGTTATTCTTGCCGTAAAAAATACGGCCTGTAGCAGTTGCTTTGCACGACTTATATGATTTTTTATTTCCTGACATTTTGCGTTTGAATAATGATCGTCCATGGTAAGAGGTAATCATTAGTATTTTTCAGCAATTGCTCCCCATCACATAAATCATATTGTACTTATTGCTTTGATGATATCAGCCATATGGGATATGTTCTTGTACATCAAAATGACAGATTGCAAGCTATTTTCGCCCCCACATAGTGCGTTATTTGGTGTTATCATCTGTGATGAAAGTTTCTGTTTTTTTTAAGAATTTCAGGAACATGCATAGACAGAATTAGAGCGTCATTTTAAATTTGTTTGTTTTGTTTAAGGACTGACTCACTAGAAAGGTAAAATGTTGTATGATTGGCATAAGGAGAAAGCAAAAAAATGAATGCTGTATCGTTCATTTTAATCTCTCTCCATATATGTTTGTCCTACTGTAGTCTTAAGAAAGGTGACCCAATGTATCAGGTATCTAAAGGATACAAATGTCATTAGGTAAGGTCAGCATAGACACAATGTGTTTAACAAATGTGCCTAAAGCGATCTGGATCGCTCAGTAGTCATATCTGGACATCAGACCTTTAGCTGGTGAAGTGAACCTTCAAACCATTGGACTCCAGAACCTTTACATGCGTACATACTGTATATATATGTGTGTGTATGTATGTGTATGTATATATATATATATATATATATATATATATATATATATATATATATATATATAAACTACTCGCACATAAATGTTATGTGTGTGTATTTTATCTAATAGTGGAGTAATTAATTTGGGCTTTCGTTTGGTTACATTTCGTCTATAAATTATTTAAATTCTGGTGTCGCAAGGTAGTAATGATCAAAATTTAGTTTCATACTAATTTTTAAAAACCAAACGTTTTAATTGGTTTAGAACAATTTCTACACGAATTTGAAGGCAGACATTTAAAGTAAACCGGCTTTATAAGTTTGCTTGAATAATGAACTACAATGTATAGGAGAGTATGTTAACAAACGTCACTTTAGAATAATGTGTACTAGTTGTTTTTTATTTCACGGAAAATGATTTTTATGGTATGAAGCATTTCATTCACTAAAGTGAATTATACGAGATATTTTGGGTCTTATTTTTGTTGATGACAAAAATGAATAGTGATTGAGGTTGTATATTTTAATGAACTTTTATTATTTTCTTTGAACTTCTGCCTGCAACTGCTTCCAGTTTGTTCATTATTAAATCTTTGTGTCGCAGTCGATATTTGATCACTGTTAGTTCCACTTATTTGTTGCATGTTTTAAAATAACGAAAGTAATACTTACTTTTATTGTTCCAGTCATATGATAGTAGCGCCTCGTCACCGGACGCAGCACGTAATGACACATAATTTACTTGTGGCATTATAATCTCAGCCTGTTTGTTATTCATTTATTCATGGCGATTTAGCGCAATGATTGCGCTTTATCCCTTGACCACAGTGATTTGCCATTCGTGATGCACATCCATATGACATTAGAAGTGAGGGAAGTCCACCATTATATTCTTGACTTAACAGTTTTCCGTTTAGGGATAATGCTCTTTCGGCGCTTTAAATGGGGATATTTTTGTTTAAATGTCTTGTTAAGCCTTATTAAGGAATTGAAACGAGTAAATGACTTCGTTGTGCTTATTGATCTGCTTCGTTATTTTATGGCGTCATCATTTCGAAGATAGTCTTGTCACTTTTCAAGTGAATGATAACACCAGTGATACGGAATCGAGGGGAAGAAGAAAGTATGGGGAAGGTTGCTTGGAAGCGGTGATTTTGGGGGAGGGAGGAGAAGGAAGAGAGATATTGAGGACCGAGTATAGGGGAGGGTGAAAAGTGGGGGTGTGGGGGGTCCTGGGGGTAGCAACTATAAAAAGTCCATTAATCAAAGTTCTCACCAGACACCAAAACTCAGTAGTCATTCCCACCACCACCGCAATACTAACTACACAACGTTGGTCTGTTTCTGTTTGGATGCTGGTATGTTCGGGTAGACTCGCGAACGTTGACAAGTTTGGATCTGAGAGAAAAATTTCGGTTTGTAGTCCGAAAGGGAGGTTTTTGGGTTTCATTATAAGAGATAAAAAAAAAAAAAAATTCGGCGCAATCGAGTTTTCTGTACATCGTATAATCAAGGCCACCGAAAATAGATCTACCGTTCGGTGGTCTTGGTATGATGCTGTGAGCCGCGGCCCATGAACTTCTCAGCTGGCCGTGGTGGCCTGTTCTATATCGTTGCCAGATGCACGATTATGGCTAACTTTAACCTTAAATAAAATACAAACTACTGAGGCTAGAGGGCTGCAATTTGGCATGTTTGATGATAGGAGGGTGGATGATCAACATACAAATTTGCAGCCCTCTGGCATCAGTAGTTTTTCAGGACAGAAAACAGTGCGGACGGAAAAGTGTCCATGCATAATTTTTTATTTGCACTCTTAGTCAGAATTTTTATATTGAATTATTATACTTTTCAAGTCAGGTTGTTTTCAAATAAATTTTTTATAGAGATTCTTCACCTTTTTTGTATTTTAAGTTGAAATTGAAAATTTACGTATTTTCCATTGCAACAGGGACAGGTTTGTCCCGAGGCTATTGTAAATGGCAATTGCCTCGCGTAGAATTATACTTCTTATAACGTGTTATATTAATTTGAGTAGAAGTATTGAAAGTATAATTAACTTCATTTACTGAAAGTAAAGTTATCGGTAATTTGACTTCTTAGGTTTTAGATAAATAGTAACTATTGATACATTCAAGTTCGGACAGCGAATATGAGTTAACTTCCTCCAATCATACAAACTCATCATTCCATATATAATCCTATATTATCTCTCATTCTCATTACCTTACCCGTGCCGAAATTCACTTTCGTTTTTTCTCCTTTTACCATGACGAAATAGTTAGTATCTTTCACCATTGTCTGCTGCTTCTCACTATCACAAAGCAACACTTGTGCCTACATTACGCATAAAAATTTTGCTTCATTGTTGACTCTTTTATTGCACTAACTTGCAGTTCTGTCTTCTCGTTTTGCAACGTCTCTTTTCAGTACATCATTATCTCTATTACACAGCCACTGAGATATAGCATTCCCTTGTCTGAGATCCATGATTTCATAAAGGTAGCCACTATATATATATATATATATATATATATATATATATATATATATATATATATATATATATATATATATACATACATATATATATATATGTATGTATATATATACATATATGAATACAACGAGCTATATTGGAAAAAACATATCATCATCAAGATATTGGAAACCAAGAAAGAATTTTGAGGATCTCACGAGAAAAAGAAGACATTTTGAAGCCTCAATGCCACAAGATTGGAGAGATTCCGTAAGTGAATATTGTCATGTGAAGGTGAGGAGTCATGTTTATCGGAAACTTAAACGTAAACACGACAATAAAATGAAATATATATATATATATATATATATATATATATATATATATATATATATATATATATATATATATATATATATATATATATATATATATATATATATATATATATATATATATATATATATATACAAACATTTAGCTACAAATGTTTAATATCCGAAGGAATTATAAATGAGAAGTGGTTCGTAACCCGGAGATTCGATCCCCCGATACCAACAACCTCCGATGGTAGTGACGAGTACTCTACCATTTAGCTCTCAAGAGAAGTATAAATTGAATGCAGATTTTTGTACTTAGCGCTGAAAGCACCCCCACCCCCTCCCACCATGACAGCCAGTGTGTACGTTTGAAACTTAGCTATTTATGAATTTTTATTACATCATCAGTCGATTCTGAATATATACTTCAGCCTAGGAAGTAATAAATGATTAAATACTAAGCTTTGATGGTGAAATTGGGTCTATTCCAGCTCTGGTAAATGTATCTGAATTCGACAGATGTATGTATGAGCGGCAATAGACATACCTTTCTTCGTGGCCTAGGCAAGTATAGTCAACCTCGTTCTCATACCCCGTGCCCGAGATTGAATCTCGGCCGGGCTTCAAAATATAATAATTTTATTCTTCGTTTGGACCTAGGGTTAGTAGTGACAAATGTAAACAAATCGAGAAGTTGGGAGAGCGTTTAATTTGAAAAAAAAAGTTACCGTTAGATTCTATATATATATATATATATATATATATATATATATATATATATATATATATATATATATATATATATATATATATATATATATATATATATATATATATAGTGTGTGTGTGTGTGTATGTTTGTGTGTTCGTGTGATTTTATAGAACCCCTGCGTTCTTCGGAAAGTCGTAGATTAGTCTTAGTCCTTTGTCGTGTTCACCATACATATTTTAAATTCTTGCGTATGTATTTATTCGATATTTCATGTATGAAATGCCGGATTTTTCATACCTCTTAAATATGGTCATGAATAGTGTGTTGAGGGAGTGTCTTTGTGCGTTTTGTAATATTTTAAACATCAGTTTATATATCTATAAACATCTCTAGATTCTCTCGGGGTAATTTCTATGTTCATCTAGTATTTTTAAAATAATTATACAGTGGCATTTGCTTGCATTTGTTGATGTTTATGGAAAGAATTTGTTTCAGTGCGAATGCACATCTTAAATGTCACTCTAAGGAAATATCTGCTATTTCGCTTGTACAGTTAAATCTCGTCTTTTTTAATCTAAAAGAAACTGAAATTTGTCAGATAGAGAATAAGAGAGAGAACAGCAATTTCCCCCCGTAAGCCTTTCTTGCCTCGATCTCCATCATTTACCCAAGAACATTAACATTACCCTTGGATTAGAACTTATAAAAATATCTTCCCCAATGCTGGCGAACTTCCCCTCCCCGTCTCTCTCTCTCTCTCTCTCTCTCTCTCTCTCTCGTCCCTAACCCATACGCACACAAACATATACATATATACGTATATATATACAGTACATACAAATACATATTTACATATGCGACCTCTCTCTCTCTCTCTCTCTCTCTCTCTCTCTCTCTCTCTCTCTCTCTCTCTCTCTCTCTCTCTCTAACCTGTATTAACACACACACACACATGTACTATAATATATATGTATTTATATATATATATACTGTATATATAAATGTGTATATATATATATATATATATATATATATATATATATATATATATATATATACATACATACATACATACATACATACATACATACATACATACATACATACATACACACATACATCCACCCACAGACACACACACATATACGTATACATATATAATATACACAATATATGCAGTACATACAAATATATATTTATATATGCGAACAGTCTCTCTCTCTCTCTCTCTCTCTCTCTCTCTCTCTCTCTCTCTCTCTCTCTCTCTCTCATAACCCGTATTCACACACATATAAATATGTACATATAAATGTATACATACATACATACACCCACCCACACATACATACACATATAAATGTACATGCCTCCTTCTTCTCTACGTTATCCTCCTCTTCTTCCTTCTCCTCCTCCTCCTCCTCCTCCTCCTCCTCCTCCTCCTCCTCCTCCTCCTCCTCCTCCTCCTCCTCCTCCTCCTCCTCCTCCTCCTCCTATGCATAACCCGGGGCACATTTAACGTTCCGGCGGGATCGTTATACATCGGACGCCTTCCCAATAAAATACCCGGCGTTAAGGGAATTAACTCCTGGTTCTAACATCCCAGTCGTCTAAAGGCTAAAATTAACATGTAATTCCGGCGAAAATTATAACCCCGAGCGAGCCGATAGCAGGGCCCATCAATCCCATTTTTGTTGAGCCATTGTGCACGTTAGCCGGAATGAACGGCCCCCAAATATTTAACTCAGGAATATACATTGTAAATATAAAACTTTTCGGGGGGAGATCTCCGCTGAAAATGAATTCTCTCCCGCTGCAAGATGAGGCTTTCTGTCTGATTTTTAGGCTTCAGGCGGATCCATTTTATTTTTGTGGGTTAGTGGGTTTTGGATACGTTATGTAGCGTTGAAGAGGAGTTTCTTTCCCATTTTGTAGATTAAGTCTAAGGTTTTTGAAGTGTTCTTTGCACGTATTTTCCTATGGAGAAAATTGGACTTTGTGTTTTTCTAATACAGTGTAAGAGAATATTCTGGTCTAGGAAGGGTTTCTGGAATTCACCTCTTACATTTTGTGAGTATGTGTATGGTGACTTCATTTGTCAGGCATATTTGATTTCTTCTCGTGCAAGTAGGTTATAATAAAACTGTAGTCATGATGGTTTACTTTTTTTTTTATAAATTTAGAAATTTTCTTCTTTTTTCAAGTAAACTTTCATGTTGCCATTTGGATGTGGTTTTGGAGTTGTCTTTCAACAACCCTGCTATGGATTAATTGCATTGGTGTGTCACCGTCAGTGTAAGGATTTTTAAATTTCACTGTTACAAGATTGTTATGTTGTATATCAAATGAAAGATCTCAATTAGATCAGCATTTACCCATCTTTTGGGGATGAGGTGGGGTAATTGATGTAAAAAAGGTATATTTGCAGTAACAGATTTTTAATGAAGGCCTGTATGTGCAGGTTATGGAAACAGTAATTTAATATTGTAATAACTCCGGCGCTGGCAACGTCATCCATGCATAGGGTACATGATGAAGGCTGGTTGGAGGTGTTTCTCTTCGTGTTTTAGGTCAATAGTTGAAATAATCCTAAAATATCAAACATCTTTTGTATTAGAAACAAAAAATAATGCACGAGGCGAACATTGTGAACAATGCAGTATAAGTTTGATAGTGAATTCTAGGGATGCAAAACCAGGGACAGGATTTGTATCAAATATTAAAATGGTAAGGAGTTGGTTTGTTTGTAGAGGATACTCAGGCGCTCTCTGTCTCTGTCTTCTAAATTTTTGAAAATGAAATTGTACTGTATTTTGTTGGCATTCATTATATGTTATTAACAATATAATTGGGAGGTAGTCAAACGAAAAAAAAGTCTTTTATCTTCTATCATGTGCAAACCAATTGTAACATTTTTCAGAGATCCGGGTCTTTCAGAGATCTGAGCAAGTTCCTCCTATCATTCTAGATTTTTGAACTGTTAGCATATTATAATGGGCATTATCTTTTCGGATTTCTTTAATTATTTCATGGTGTGAAAAGGGTACAGGGGTCTTATGGTGTTAAGGTGTTGGAATTTCGATGTTTGATGGTGGTCTTCAAAATTAATATGTTTGTAAAGATACTTAATTACATATAATTTAAAAGGCCTTAATGCTTAGACTAAGAAAGTTTTTCCTTCTCCCATCGTAGTAGGGGGGTGTTGGGTGGGATCTCTGGGCTAGAAAATACACACGGTTAGGAACCTGATCATTGAATGTATCAAGTTAGTGGTCAATTTGTGTAGAATATCAAATCAGTATTTTTAAATTTATCTCCCATGATGGAATGGAAAAAGTTCAGATTATTATATTCGAGTTATACTGGCAGTAGATTGAGGTTAGTTTATAACACAGGCCTGTGTGTTTGAATCGCAGAATCATGCTGGGTTATAAGCTAACACTTTCAGCATTGGGAAGCGTAGGGTGACTTTGTCACGTCATGTAGTTTTCGTATGCATGGCTAAGGCTGGTTATATTGTTGGTGTTGTTAGTTTTCATTAAGATATCTGCCTGCAGTAATGTCATTCCATGTTTTAAAATTTGATAACTAAATGAGTAACTTGTTCTGTAGCATTCATCTTCAAATCCATATGGTGGACTTCTAAACTGACAACGTGCTTTCATCGTTCTTCATATTTTCAACCATGGCCTTTGGCCATTTTCTTATCTTTGTGTGTAAAGAAATTTTCTTTTCAAGATGAAGTCAAAAGTACTGACTTTTGCAGTATGTCTGGTGCCTTGTTTAAAGTGCTGAATATGCAACATATCTCAGGTAATGTCCAGTCTTAGGCAGCTTTCAAGGAATTGCTCTTCCTGGGTTGTGGTCTAGTAACTGATTTGGTCTTACGTCTATAATGTAATATTTTGGAAGTTCACAAGTATCCTTAAATTAGGTTAAAGCTTTTTAAACATTATTGGCTTAATAAGTAAGACTTCAGATTTACAAGAAAGTGGCAAGACATTAAAGTCGCTGGAAATTATGAATCGAGGAAGATATTTAAATAAATGGATTGTCTGAGTTAACAAGGATTCATATTTCCTTTTGGCTGTAGCAGAACCGTTTTCTTTACAATGTGAGATATGTTTTGTTCGACAAGGGCCGCAAAATAAATATAAAAGAAGAAGGGATTATTTGGATTATGAGGAGGAAATACGCCTGATTAGTGTTGTCTTGTAGTAAAATATGAACAGTAAATGTTCCCGAATTGTCAAAAATAAATGTTGATGAGAGGAGTACGGAAATGTACAGGAGCTGTGGGAATATTTATGTGAGAAAGATTCTTTGCAGATTTTAGAAAATAAATAAGTTCTGGTGTTAGTAGTATCAAGGGAAGAGGAAATCCACATATTCATATATTAAAAAGCTCTTTGCTCTTCAGTTGAGGACAGCAGAATTAGTGCATGTTTAGATTCCAGCACGGTATCACGGTTACCTGGCCGAGAGCCGCTAATTTTTTTTTGTTTTAAATGCCATGTAGCTCACATGCTTCCAAAGTGTTTGACGTTTCCTGTGGGAACTGATGTGAAAGTAGGTATCCTTCAGTAGGAAGGATCGCATATGGTTCCCCCCGTAGGGAGGGTAGTGCCGTCAGTGAATCTCATGTGGTGCACTGTAGGCATTACTTAAGGTTCTTTGCAGCGTGCCTTCTGCCCCTAGCTGCAACCCCTGTCGTTCCTATTACTGTTACTCTTTTCATATTCCCTTTCTTCCGTCTTATTCCCCACCCTCTCCTAACAGTTTATTCATAGTGCAACTGCGAGGTTGTCGTCCTGTTACACCTTTCAGACCTTTTACTGTCAATTTCCATTGCAGCGCTGAATGACCTCATAGGTCCAGTGCTTGGCCATTGGCCTAAATTCCCTATTCAATCAATTCAGTTCAGCAGATGGTTCTGTCGATTGGAAATGAAAGGAACTTTAATGTGAGAGTAACTGAAATCAGACCGCTAGTTAAATGTCCATATAGGCATTTATTCCATGTCTGAGTCTTACCCCTATGTGAAACGTTAAAACTGCAGTATCCACCTCGTGATGGGCAGATTGTATCAAATTAGGTTTAATTTTAAATCTTATCACCTAAGGAATCTTGAAGGAATAGCAAAAAAAAAGAGAGGGAAAAAAAAAAAAAAAGAAATTCGACATTTCGAAATGAATATTTCATCTCGTATCAAAAAAGTATTGCGCGTGTACGTAGAAAAGATGTTTCTGCAAAAATACAATAAGAAGAAATGTAATAATGTGGTTTGAAATTAGCTTCATTTTTAGGAGTTTACTTGGAAAAGACGAATCCCTTATTGACGCGGGGTATTTTGAAACTGCAGAGAATTATTCTAAGCAATATGACTATTCATAGGGCATTGAGAGTTATTTAAAAAAGGAGGAAAATTCATCAGATTAATTTCCGTGTTGGATATGTTTATTTGATAGCATTTGTAGGAATGATTTAATTAAAGGATATTTTCAGTGACTGCATACTCGGAATGACACGAAATTATTGTTATTCATTTCAGTGCTAATTCATTTCAAGGTAAATAGAGCCCAGACCCACTTTTAATATCCCAATAACAACCGCGGTTTATATTTGAGACTGGACTTTTTGATATAAGGGATATAAATTAATTGTTGGAAATAACAGAATCTAGTTATGCGAGACTCTGGGCGGTAGTTTGATCATTCTCTGCGTTTCCATTTTTATATATATCCTCTAAAAGCTTATTATTATATTTTCCTTCCATAAACTTCATCGGGGTTTATTATTCCAACCCTATTGTCTAAGTAACAATAACGATAGTTTTTGTTGCGTGTTCGAGGCGTTCCGCGTTTTCGTTCGTATTACAAATTAAAGGTGGAATTAATTAACTTTGGAATTATTTCTGCGGCCTTAATGATTTCCTCATTTTTAGAAGGAGAGAGAGAGAGAGAGAGAGAGAGAGAGAGAGAGAGAGAGAGAGAGAGAGAGAGAGAGAGAGAGAGAGAATTCCGTAAATTGAAGCAGTTTCATTGCCATCTGGTCTTGTCGAAACCTTCCTGCTTTTTGGAGTGCTGGGTTTTCCAGCAGGGGTTTATCTTCATTTGAAAGGCATGTGCATTTTTTAAGGCTTTTCTTACGTATCAGGTGTACAGAGAACTACCGCTTGCCTATTGACAATTTTACAAGCGCTTAATCGAGCTACGTCGAGGTAATATATATATATATATATATATATATATATATAATATATATATATATATATATATATATATATATATATATATATATATGTATATATATATACATATATATATAGTATATATATATACATATATATACATATACATATATATTTATATATATACACAACTTAGTATCTATAATAAGTGCTTCATCCAGCTTCGAATATGCAATTTGTATGTTGCAATGTGAATAACGTGTTCGTTTTACGGTTGAATGCCTAATGAAGTCCGCAGTATAAAACTCAAATAGCAAGTTACTTATGACTCAGAGAATTTTGTTGGGGAAAACATTTGTTAAAATCAGCATTTTGTTACGTATTTTGTTGTGCCCTAACCTTGTATAGATTGTTATATTTTAACCTTGTGGAATTTGTTAACTGTTAAAAGGTTAGGTTCAATAAGTTACGCCACCATTTTACCTTTTCATATTTTTCAAGATGTCTCTTCAACTGCAAATTGAAAATATAAAAATTAGTTAAAAAATACAGAAAACCAAAAATGTAAACTTTTCTAGGAACTGTCAGTTTAATAAGTCAAAATGACATTCAACGGTTTTTACGTAAAGGATGAATTGCTTGTCAGGTAAGAATTTTGTGCCATCCGATTCCTTAACCTGAGCGATCTCCGAAGGCTGAATGGTCAATTGTGTTTGGAAATTTGTAATAAAATGTCTTGCTGAGTACGTAATGTAAATCATTCTTGGTCAGCATCGGTGCCCGCGTCAGGATTCTGTTGTAAATCAACTTCATCTGACCCTGTGCTTGAGAGAGAGAGAGAGAGAGAGAGAGAGAGAGAGAGAGAGAGAGAGAGAGAGAGAGAGAGAGAGAGAGAGAGAATAAAAATGAAACCACGGGAGTATTTATAGCTTTGTAGAACGTTTAAATAGAATATGAAATTTAATGTCATATTATCATCCTCTTCAAGGAAGGATTTCTTATTAACGGTCTTTAACTACTGAATTAATGACCTTTCCATAGAAGAGCGCATTTTGCAGGTCTTCTTAACAGTATTGTAGCGTACAGTCCCTAATATCTAGATCATGGAATACCTTATAGTGTTCCCTTTGCAACAAGTCGAATTTGATCGTCATTTATAAAGTATCTGACTCACCAGATCTATTTTTATTTTTTAAATACGTTCCCAGTTCCAAACCAGATTTTAGAACATTTAGGCCCAGTATGTTTGTTTGTACATGGTATGTGTTGCATGCTTCCTTAGATTACGTGTCTTTTGACAAGTTTCCTTGCACAGGATGTGAACCTGATCAGCGGATTCTTACGGATTAATCTTAGCAGCATTTTAGTATCATAATAATATCAGGAGTGATTTGTGTTCAGATCCGTTTGATTTTATTTCCCTTTTTGATGGCTTCATTTCACAGTACGTGCGGCTGCAATGAGATCACCAAACCCATTCATTTCTTTCCTTTATGATATTTCCTAAAGTATGTTCAAGTTCCTTTCTTGTTTATCCCTTGATGATTCTCAGTTGACATAAGGTAGCATGCTGCTGATAATTATAATCTTTTCTCTTTCTGTATTCTTCTTGTGGATGCTGACAAGATGGATTGCCAAGTGCTCTCCCAAAGTCAAGACCGAAAGGGAAAGCCAGGAAAATAAGAATAAATATAAATCAGAATTAATTAAACATTGACATAATAAATTTTTTTTTTTTTTTTTTGTATAATTACAAAGGTAGAAGAGTGGCAAAATGATGCTTTACACTTTATTTGTTCGTGGTAGCGTTAGGTGTACAGCATGAGATCGACACTTCTAGTTATTTTTTAATAATTTAAATAGACTGCTGAATAATGGTGAGTGATTAATCGTTAAGAGAATCATCTCTACTTCGGGGAGAGGGACTATTTCATTAATGAAGGGGTTACAGAAGAAATGATGGAGTTCCATGGTCCAGGTAATAAAGAAATAATATGCTGGATGCAGTTTGCATGAAATGTTACCTGGTTGATGTTATGTAGCCATACAAATGAAACCTTAAAACTTCGTGGAACTATGCTCGAAATATTATTAGTGGAAAGCGAATTTGCATTACATTCTAGCATAACTATTAGTTAAACCTGGACTGAGGGAGTGGATGTCGTTCAGAAGATTTTTTCTCAAAACCTGAAGAAGTATCTTAAGAATGGACAGATTAATGCAACACGAAGATTAAAATTGAAATGAAGAAAATTCATTTGGGAACTAAACGCGTACTTTGTTCACCAAATTCCTAGCATGTGTGTGAAATAATATGAGAATGTAAATTATTTAAAGACGAGGGGAGTTCAAGTTGATTTGATGCCAAGATTTATTTATGTGAAACAGGCACTTACGTATTTTCGCGAAACGTGTTAGTTAGTATGTATGTATGTATGTATGAGTAAAATCCTCTGTGTCTACGCTACGCTTCTACCATTCCAAGTAATTGTATGTGCTTCTTATAACAACTAATTTGCAGTTTTCCATACTGTTGCCATGAGATTGAGTAGGACGTCTCAGCGCTGGGTCAAGTTTTTATGTTAACTGTTTTGTGTCCTTCGAGCTGATGGCGGAATATATATATAATAATTTTATATATATATATATATATATATATATATATATATATATATATATATATATATATATATATATATATATATGTATATATATATATATATATATATATATATGTATATATATATATATATATATATATATATATATATATATATATATATATATATATATATATATATATATTTATTTATTTATTTATTTATTTATGTGTGCGTGTGCGTGTACATGTTTCTGTGTATGTTTATGGTTCTGTGAATGTGTACGGTGTGCATGTACTTTTTACAAAAGACGCTATTTTTTTGAGATGAAGCAGCAGGGTTCCCATAAAGCCGAAGCGACAGAGGCAGTACCCCGAGGATGAGATCCATTGAAAACCTTCTTACAAAAGTCTGAAACAAAGACGCCGAAGGAAACCTACAAAAATCCTTTATGGAGATGATAAAAAGAAAAAAAAAGGAGAAAAAAATCTGAGGCAAAAATGTAGTCATCGTTGTTGAAGTTGAACCGGCCAACACATTTCTCTCTCTCTCTCTCTCTCTCTCTCTCTCTCTCTCTCTCTCTCTCTCTCTCTCTCTCTCTACTTCGTTAAGAATGTCGGCACTATAAGGAAATGAATCTGTGAAATTTAAAAGCCCGCCATTCGGAGCAAGTCATAGATCTGCCAGATTTTTCTTAATGGAAATGTCTTCATTATAGAGCTTGGCACTGGATGGAAAAAGGCGTCCGAAGTCGCTGAATTACGGTTATTATTATTGTCTGCTCTGATGTCTCTAATGAATCTTTTGTAATGTCCTTTCTACCAGTTTCTTTTTTTCTCTCTCTCTCCTCTCTCCCAACTTATTTTTTTCCTCTCTGCCGTTAATTATCACTCTGTTTTTTTCATCGCGGGGGAGAGAAAGATGTGTGAAATTTACTTATTTATTTTTTCCTGTTATTTTCCTACTCCAAGTTACTTATTACTTTTATTTATAGCTGATTTATATTGTTCTTTTGTGTGTCATGGCTAGGGGATTTTTTAATAGGGATTTAAAGCCACAGTTAAGTTTTAGGCAAGTTTCCGGCAGACCTCCTCTTCCCACATATTTTCTATAAGAGGGTCAGCACAATAACCTCACATATCTGGAATCGGCGACTGTTCCGTGCCCTCCACCGCCATGCTGTTGAACTCGCCCATCTAATTTTTTCTGTTAATGAGCATTTTAGGCTGTGTCAGTTTAGCTTATTTCCTTTCATGCCCGGGCTAGATAAGGGCACTGAATTACCTGCTCTGTTGGCCCCTCTAATGCTGAAAAAATGGTGTCTTGTGTGTAGCCTTGTTAAAGCCTCTCTCTCTCTCTCTCTCTCTCTCTCTCTCTCTCTCTCTCTCTCTCTCTCTCTCTCTCTCTCTCTCTCTCTCTCTCTCTCTCTAATCTATTCAGTTTTCTCCCCCTTGACTGTCATTGATCCACATTTCTTGCACCACATAAACCCTTTTTGCCCCTTCATTAAGTTTGTCTTGTAGTCTGTAGTTTGCATGTTCACAAGTGAGAAGGTTATGTTTTTAAAAAGTCCAATTCTGCTTTATGACAGGAAGAAGATTAAATGAACAACGAAACATTAAAAATGCACTGTATTAATTAGTTTTGACTTCTATTTCATAATTTGAGTGTTTATGGGTAAACTGTTTAGGTATTTATGCTTAAATTTTAGATTTCTTAATGAATTTTAAATATGATGTGTGTCTGAGTTCAAAGTTTATATTTACAAACGTGTTTATACTGTAAGTGAGTAGATACCATTTGGTATTGCACTTACTTGTGTATAGATGATAATGTAAAGATGAATCATATGCTTAGAGGGCTTGGATACTAAACAAATTTTCATAAGGGGAAGCTGCAATGCAGAGAGGCAAGAACGGCCAGGAGATGCATGATTGATGGAATATTGAGATGTTTAAAGAAAAAGGAGCCCTCCATGTTCAGGAAGAAGAATGATCAGATTAGTGATGGCTTTTTTGGGAGTTCAGAGGTGGCTCATCGTGTGTAGCGGTTAGGTAGACGTGTGTGTTGCAAGCATAGGGCGCACGACGCGGTGATTCTTGTCTTTTATTCTCTCATGCCACCCCATTTTAAAGGGCAGCTGCAAACTGGTACATGTATGCGTAAAAATAATCGGTTTCCCGTGCGTATGTATGCAAAAGTGCTCAGAGTGATGGTTTCCTAACTGAAATGAATGGCGATTAAAGGAAAATATTAGCAGGTGATCATTATCGTGAACTGTTCAACATTTTAACCTCTTGCATGTCGCTTTCCATTTTCTCAATTGCCAAAGTCCTTTACCACCGGGATCCCCATGCATGCCCTTCCCCCTCACCCCCCTTCCCCTTCCTTCGAACACAAAACCAGCCAAAAACAGTCAGGGTTACGGGGACTCGGCGGGAGGGATTACATTGAATTCCACAGCTATTAGGAAAAGTGGCAATTTAGAAGAGGAACAATTGGCTATGTGTTGGCCGAGTGGGTCGTTCCTGTTCAGTAGAACAAAGGTGTGTGTGAGCAAGTTAGCGTTGCACGAATGGATAAAGGACAAGTCTTGGTCTACGAAAACAACCTCCAGCCTCCCCCATCCCCGCCATCATGCCTTCTCCTCTCCCTCCCCCTCTCCTCCTCCTCCATCTCCTCTGCAACAGCCACCCACCTCCATCCCCATACCCCACCCACTCTTTCCGCTTACTTCGGCTGTTAAGGTAAATTAAAAACAAACATGGCCGGGAGAAGTGAAAATGGACCTATCGTCCGGGGGGTGGATTGTTTTGTTGCTTGTAATGTTTCGGGAGGCGGGATAATTTCAGGGCTCCGGCCCGAAATTATTTCTGGAATCTATGAGGTCATTTTGCAAGGTAGAAGTTCTGAAGTTATGGCCTCCGATGGCTTGATGGGGGTTCGGCCTCCACTCTGTTATTTTGTGGCTCGAAGAAGGTTATGCGCTGAGAAGTTTGAACAGCTAAACTAATACTATTCGGTTTACGATCGTGCATCATGACCCCGCCGAGGAAGTGGCTCGCCATCATCGTGGTCATTTATGTTATTTAATGCTTGATGCTGAAAGGAAATTTGCAGTTCATTCAGGCTCGGGATGACGTCCACGGGTTTCAACCAAGATATATCATCGGATGGTGCTTGTTCTACTGTACAAGTGTTCTCTCTCTCTCTCTCTCTCTCTCTCTCTCTCTCTCTCTCTCTCTCTCTCTCTCTCTCTCTCTCTCTCACCGAGATATTTACAGCCCGTGACATTGTATCGATGTTTATTTGCATTGGTTTATAACATGGAAGACAAAGGTTCCTGTCATTTCGTGCGTGACTCAAGACATCTAGTACATACATCGTAACTCACCAATAATTGATGTTCAGGATAGTCACCGTGTTTCCGAACCTATGTTATTTTCATTCAGTTCGGAATTATTGACTTTTTCAAATGCAATATCTCACATTTCAGAGTTTGTACCGTTATTCCACGTCATGTATTAGGTGTAACTATTGTTTCCAACAATATTACTGACAGGCTGTCTACTTGACAGTGATGTGCTTTTAATCTTTTTCTAAAGAAGCTCGACATCATAGCTATTTTGCATCCGACAACTGCTGCCCTTTTTGTGTCTTGTTAATTTAATTATCTTCGTATTACGTGCCACATTTGTAGAAGCGTAAGACTAGGTTACGCGCTGCCGTTGAGTCTCCTGTTTTTGTATAATTTCAGCGCCCGATGTTGCAGAAGTTTCTTCCGCAGTGGTTCGTCCTTGATGTTGCACTTAAAATGTGAACGTGACGATGATTGATTTCCGGTTATTTCTGGAGCCCACCCCTGGTAGGAATTGTGTGTGTGTGTGTGTGTGTGTATATATGTATATATGTATATATATTATATAAATATATATAGATATTATAGATATATATTGTGCATATATAAATATATATATTTTATATTTATATATATATATATATATATATATATATATATTGATATATACATGTATATGTATGTAATGTATACATGTATATACATACATGCAATTTCTACAATGGGATTATATATATATATATATATATATATATATATATATATATATATATATATATATATATATATATATATATATATATATACACCATTTATATGCGTGTGCGTGTGTGTGTTTGTGTGTGTTTAACTGTTTGTTGGTTGATTAATTTTTCCTGTGCGTATTATCAAGTGCATGCTATGTATATTTCTTCACAATTTCTTGATTTGGAACTGCATATCATCCACATCCGCTTCTTTAAAACGCTTCCTGTGTAGGAGTCTTGCTGAAAATATTTCTTCCTCTAAAAGAATGCTTTTCATAATGATTGTGTGCCTAATTACCATTCAGTAATTTCAGAAATTTTGAATCCCATCAACAGAAATCTACTTGTGTATGTCTGAATAATGGTAAGGTTTTTAATCGATAATTGAGGATGCCTGTTCCGGAGGTACCTTAATTAATAGCCAATATATGTATATATATATATATATATATATATATATATATATATATATATATATATATATATATATATATATATATATATATGTATAATCTATATATATATATATATATATATATATATATATATATATATATATATATATATATATATATATATATATATATATAATAAAGTATATATATAATATATATACACGTGTGTGTAAGGAAGACTAAATATGTGAGGAAAACAGGTCCCATTGACAAAATGAGAAAATGATGAAATTTAACACTAGACTTTAATGACCCGAACTATTTTTATATAAGTGTTGCAGGACATTAAAGTTTTCTCGTGCACTACAATATGTAACACTTATTATCTGGTGTATAATGCATATAATATTCCATGAGTTCATCGAGAAATCCGAAGGAAATCATTCACACCTCTTACAAATTTGTCTTTATTGTCTTATTCGGAATTGTATCACAGGTTTTGTGTTTAGTAATGGAAATGCTAACTGCAGGCACGACATGTGTTAAAATTCCCGAAAAATTCTCAAGATGGGGCGGACTATTTTATGGTCTCATACATCTTTCGGGTACGAAGTCGGTTTTCTCTGTGATGCTCAAGTATAGTTTAGTTACGCTTCTCTGGTTGGAAAGTCTGTTCCTTTAGTCATTTTCATTTTATATTGACGAGATTTGTTTGATTTAAGTAGAAAAATTTTGGCAAATTAAATTTGTATGTCATTACCTCTGCGATATTATTATTAATAGTATCATTGTGCATGCGATTGCAGTGTTGATAACATTAGAACATCAGATAAATATTTTTTTAAGAAATGATATTCATAATTAATGATAATAACAGATATAAGTTTTGAACAATTAAAGTAAAAAATCTACGACTACAAAACTTTTGGATTATGATTATTGCAAATTCTCTTTTAAGATAAACTACCGAGACTGGTATTCGTAGTCTGCAGAATAATACTCTGTAAACGGAACCGCCATCTTTGAAGCACCGAGCAATAACACCATTCATTTAGCAAATATCTCTAAAAACTGTGAAGAATCGACATTGGAGAAATTAGTCCTCAAGGGGAAATAATTGAGATTTACCTTCATGTATCTAATGGCGGCGATGTATAGAGGACGGCGCGGGGTCTGCATTCATGTGGCCAATATGTTTCCAACAAGAGGCAATTCTACTCTTCCTCTTTGAAGATCTATAATTAGAGGAACTTCAACGTGCGGGGCCCTTGCCAAATTATGCTAATGTTATGTTTTATAAGGAAAGAACTTTGGGCGGATAAATTATCTGAAGAACAATCGCTCTCGTGTGGAGGAATATTAGGCAAAGTTGAGAACGCTCCCTCGTTTTCGCGCATAAACATGCCTTTATGAAAGACAGACCTTGTGGTGTTGTTTTCTTCCGTTTTCCCACATGCAAAGGGCCTTACGATTTTCATATGCTTTTAATGAGCTGTTCTTCTGCCTGCGTCTTCGATTGGTTTTGATCTCGGCCATCAAGAAGGGGACGTCCTCCTCTCGTCTTAATAGAAAGCGACGTGTATGTGCTTCGTGCGCTTTCTTTCATTTCCTTTCATTTTCGATCGGTTTTAATCCCAAGCTTTGATGTTATCTTCTTTTCGTTGGTTGAACACATGTGTATATTTCGTTAGTTTTTATATGAAGGGTATATCAAGTTGGGTTTCAAGGAAATTATTATTCCACACATCTTGTGAGTTTTTTTAATTGAATTATTGAGTACCTTCGTCTTTCTAATTTTAAGAAGAAATTTGGTTTAAATATCAAAATTACATTAGTTTTGTGAAATACGCGTTGATGTTTTGAAATATTCCTCTTTTGGCTATCTGTTCTCTCAGGTTAGGTCAAAGGTCAAAACGATTTTAACCTGCCATGCAAACGCTGCATTATTTTAATTCCATCTTATTCACTTCTTAGAAAGTGGTACAGCTTCCTTTGCGTAGATATGAAAAACGACTTGCAGTAGTGTGTGCTTTGTCTGGATTAGGATCTGTTGGATGGAATTTCATTGATCCAGTTAAATATTGAGCTCATTTTGCAATTAACACGATGTGATTAAATGAGATCCTTAAAACATTTAGTTTTGTCGGATCAAGATTCAAGGTAGTTTATGATAAAAAGTGTTCGCGTTTCTACTGCTGTTATTCTTAGCAATTCGCTAATTATCCTTCATGGTGTTCCAAGCCTTGTCACTGTAGTTTCCCTGGATCATTCCAAGATAGTGAACCCCAAGGGTTTTCGGGGGTCGTTATCTGTAAATATCATAAAGATAATGACCCCCAAAAGTTTTCGGGGTTCGTTATCTGTAAATATCGTAAAGACAATGAGCCCCAAGAAATATTAGTCCTAGATGAACCCCAAGGGTTTTCGGGGGTCGTTATCTATGACTAATATTTCTTGGGGGTCATTATCTTTATGATATTTAAAGTCATTAACTTTTTACGGTAATCCCCAACGGGCTTGTACTAAACACGCCCGTTAAAACCGTTGGGGGTCACTATCTAGGAAAGATCCGTATCCCTAGAAAAATTCAAACATTATTAGATACAGGGGAAACTTCAGGAAGCTACGTAACAGTAGAAATAACGTTAGTGGAATGGAGTGCTCATGTAGATGTAATTCCTAGTGAAATTAGGGTACGATAGTTTCGTTTTTGTTTTCTTTTATTGTTGAAGAATGTACCGATTCAAATTATTCGGGATGTCCGAGGGCCAGGTTCAGGCTCTTTTTTGTCTGTCTTTTCCTTTTGTAAATACCTTTAAGATTTATGAGTATTCTTTTATTTCTTGAAATGAATATTGCCAAGAACTATTTTATAGAATAGTTCTTGGCAGTAGTTATTTAAAAAAAATAACAGGATACTTAAAGATTTAAAAAAATATTTGCAAGAGACACGTGAAGAAGTGCCTTAATCAGGCCCTCAGACATCCCGAATAATTTGAAACTGTGCAGATGAACTGACATTAGGAGGAATAGAGGCAGTTTAAGGTTGAAGAAATGGTTTTTGTATCTACAAAATAAATGGATTAGATTTTAGTTAGTGTATGAATGATAAGAAAGAAAGGAAAAAAGTATTTAAAAGCTAAATTTGAGACTAGTCCTCAACGTAGTGGGAGTGTAAGATTTCATGCATTGCATCATGAGTGGGGAAATTTGGATAAGTGTATATTATCTTGAGAAATGTTGGAAGTTTTAGTACTGGGAACCAGAATGTACGGGGTAATATGTGCTTTGTTCATATCTATAGTATCTTTCTGTTTTATATATATATATATATATATATATATATATATATATATATATATATATATATATATATATATGTATGTATGTATGTATACATGTATATAGTATATAAATATATATGTGTATAATTATATATATATATATATATATATATATATATATATATATATATATATATATATATATGTAAATACATGTGTAAAATTTTATATATATATATATATATATATATATATATATATATATATATATATATATATATATATATATATATATATATATATATATATATATATATATATATATATATCTATATATATATATATATAAAATTTACACATATATTTACATATATATATATATGTGTAAATATATGTGTAAATTTTATATATATATATATATATATATATATATATATATATATATATATATATATATATATATATATATATGTGTGTGTGTGTGTGTGTGTGTGTGTGTCTACCAGACACATATGTAATTCTAATAGCCACAATGCCCTCTAACTTCTCGAATTTTCGCGCTTGTTTGGATATGCTTGTAACTACGAAGCCGAAAGATCCAACTGAAGAGCCTGTGATGGCCGGTCGCGGGAAGGCCATCACAGACTCTACAATTTCTTCCGTTTGGATCTTTCGGCTTCGTAGTTACAAGCATATCCAAAAAAGCGCGAAGAATTCGATAAGTTAAGAGGGTATTGTGGCTATATATATTGTGTGTGTTGGTGTTCTTTTCATAGCAACAACAGTACCAGATATGGGGAAGGAGACCCTTTTCTTTGGCCCTGCGTAAATTTTACACTGGCGAAGGTACTATTTTCTTTTGTTTTGGGACACATTATATTTTTATTTCAAGCCACTGGCACGAGAGCAGCAGTGTTCAGGTTGTACTGCTTACCATCACTGTGATTGCAGTCAGTATGTGTACTTTCCTGATGCATGCTGTTGCTATTGACCCAAGAATAGGAGGCTCATTTGCAATTTAGATGGCATTTTCTTCCTCGAAGGTGTTCAAAACCCTCTACAAGGTGGATGTCTCTCTTGGTATATGGTGCCTTAGAATCCCAAGCCACTGACACTTTCTTGGTAGCAGTGGATTCAGCTTAACTGCTTCAGCCTTTTTCTGAAATTTTTATTCAGCATCTTGATCAGTTAATTAAAATTGGCTGTCTTTGGTAGTTGAACATTGCTGCCCTTGAAGAGAATAACTTGTTTACCAACATTATTAAGTTATAAAATGAACATTGTAATTTTTTATTTGAAGAGCCATATTAGAAAACATGAAAGGCCCCCTGTTTTTATAATTGTAATTATGATTATATATATAAAACTTTGGATCTTTTAACCATCTTACTTGAATCTGTTTTACTTTCTCAATCAAAACCCCGTGGTATGGTATAGTTAATAAAGTCTTCTCCATTACCTTTATCTTTTTGCGGTGGAACTGTTATTCCTCTTAACCATTCCTTCAAAACTTTTCATCCAGACATACTAGGTCAGCCATGCGTACATACTATCACCCCTCTAATCGAGAATCTCGATTGTAATCCGGTAAGTCGGGGTATTTTTCTGTTCTTCAAACGCTTAATTGCCATCTTTTCATCCTCAGTAGTAACTTCCACTACCATTTCCAGACTTGAACCCCTTCTGTACTTGCATCTCTTATTCTGAGATGTAATTGTTTTCTATTTTTTCCTGTATTTATTTCCCTGTAGAACATCTTCTAAAGTTCTTGCTCACCTATTTTTATTACTTGCCTTTTTCTCTCTTTTTGACTACTCTTCCCATCATTGTTACCTTTAGGCTACATGATCTCTCTTTTCTCATGCAATTTCACCTTAAATCATCTGTATTCTTAATTAATACATTTATTTCCTCATGTCACCATTTAGTGTTTTTATTTCTATTACCACCCTTATATACCCAGCCAGGCACAGATTCAGACTTTTGAAACCATTCTTTTAGTTTCATTCTTTTACTTTCCTAGTCTATAATCACTTACTATTACAACTTTTTCATCTGCTGTACACAACAGACATTAAACACAATACCCGAATTGAAATATGTATTCTTTCACACATCCCTAGATATAAGCACAGGGTACGAGGCACCAAATTCCTTGTCCATGGCCACTTGGTGACTGACATTGCTACTATTGTCTTTTCCCATGGCCCATAGGATTGAAAAGTGTGACTCCATAGGGCCTCAGTGGAAGAAGCTCATATGCTATTAGGGAGCTTATCCCCGTACCAAAGGGTCTGTGACTGTAATATCTGTGCTTTCGCACACTGCCACCGCAGTAGCACTCCTCAGTAAATAGACTGACCTGACATATATGACTACCATTGGCCAGAAGAGAGGTTTACCATAATTTGAGTGGTATTTCCTCTGCCAGGGGAATCATAATCTTCCCGCTAGGTGCCTCCTCTTTCGTGGAGACAGTGCAGTAGAATCCCAAGCTATTGGCACTGACAAGGTCATCAGTGTTCGGTTAGTGCTGATTACTCTCTGTGTGAGAGAAATCTGTTTTAATTGATTATATATATATATATATATATATATATATATATATATATATATATATATATATATATATATATATATATATATATATATATATAAATATATAGTACATGTTGAGAAGGAATTCTATCAGTGAAAAAATTAAAGGGAAAGGTCAAGCAAAGTAAGTACCTGTTATGTAGAAAAGGATAGTTAAATGAAAAATTAAGGAAGTAAGGTAAATCATTTTACTAAGGTAAACTGAATGTAACATAATAGTTCAATCATTAATAAGAACAAAAACTTAAAGCACCAAAACATATAAGCTACACACGGTACATGAGCACCGGGGCTTTGGACCAGGTCGTAGTGTAAAATGTTTCTAAGTGTACACAGCTATCACTAGTGCATGCATTGCATGTGGTTGTATAATAAGTTTTTTACAGAGATTAGGGGTGGAGCAGAGTGAAAAAGTAGAAATAGAGATATATATATATGTGTGTGTGCTCTGTATTTTTCTTGTGTCTACCAATTACTTTAAGTGAAATTTGCTCCAAAGGGAGTTATTCTTCTGATTCTTCGTGAGTATTTCAGGATGTTGTTCCTGGCCTCATGCCCTGTTCTGTGAATGATCGAGGGATTTACATATGCCACCAGCATCTTATATTTCGTGTCTGTCATCCATTCAAATACTGACCAGACCCATTGTTGCTCAACTTCATTGATCACTCAACCTTTGGGTATAAAGAATGTTACTTCGGTCTTGAATATTATATATTATAATTGTAATATATATTATACGTGATATAAAAAAAATTCATATTTTTACGTAAAGTGTAAAGAATCTTATATAAGTTTGTATGTGTACTTCATTCATTCTTGATATGAATATCAACTTTCTTTCGTGTTGATATATAACTGTATATACAGAACAATTCTTCTTTGAATTTTTCCCAGGTTAGGGGCGCTACCTTCCCGTGATATTGAAAATCCGTGAATAATTCCTGATTTACCATATCTGATATCTTAATACTGTAAAGTGTATTGTAGGCCATAAACTTTACCGAGTTGTAACACAAACAGTTTATTTTAAAAAAATTATTTATAATTAAGTATACGCTGTTCAATATACCCTTTTTAGTGTAAAGTATTGTATTAAAATTTTAAGGTAACAAAAAAGACAGGGAGAAAATACACGTACTGCATCTCTGCAAAGACGATACGGTAAATGTACAGTAGTTTATTTTGTACACTAGATGAAAGTTATTAACTTTATAGAACGTACCTATTAAAGAAATTACTACTAGAGATAAGTGGCTGGTCCTGGAGCATTTGTTGTTGCAGGGATGGGATTTAGGGTTTGAAATTCGGGAAGTACATTTTGTTTCATGTTTGCCTTTTTTTTTGCCATATTTCTTTAAAGAGTGTTTAATGTAGAGAAGGTGCTTGTTCTGCCATTTCCTTCACTTTCAGGCATGTATCATCGACAGGCACTCATAGAAATACTGCCCTAAAATGGAAAACTGCAGTATCTGCAAAATTTTCGAAATTGAGATATGCCACCTACTGGGCTCGTGAAACACTAACACATAAGTTACTGCAGTTTCAGAATGATTTTTTAATGCTTTCCACGAGTATTTAGGGGGTCCCACTTTCAGTATCTGCAAAATCAGTAGTAAGGCAAGGGAGTATCTACCATTTTTCTCTGTTTTGAATTTTTGCAGATAGTGCAGTCTTCCATTGTAGGGCAGAATGCTCCATGAGAGCAGTGAACTAACACAATCCTCCTACTATATCATCTAACATAAACTAGTTTTATGGAACCGCCTCTTCTTCCCCCATATAGTATAATATCTGTTTGGTCAGCTTTATCAAGTCCCTTTTCTCAGGTGGGGTGGTGATAATTAAATCTTCAATTTCTTCAAGATCTGTACATTGAAAGCCTTCCCCACCCGTCTTGTTGCCAAAGTCACTATTTCTTTCATTATTTCTTTTGATAAATTTCATGGTAAATCCAGTGAGGTTATTTACAAATTCTGGCCAAAGTTTTTGCTAGTGTTATTATCTAAGGCTTTGTAGCTTTCATGGTTCTTTTGTTGATATTCGTGGCATCAGCATTTGTATCAAGTTTCTGAATCTTCATCAAATTGTCTTTAGTTGGGTCAACTTTACATACAGTAGTTTACGCAATTCTCTCTCTTGAGTGTAAATGACTTGAACATACTTATGCTGGGAGGCAAGTAAACAACTGCGGTCTTGATCTCTGGGATTCGAGGTAGGTTAAGCATGGGCATTGTCCAGTGTCACTAAGACCTTAAGGGGCAATCTCTTCTGGTGAAGAATCTTATGAATTCTGGGTCAGCACTGATGGTGAAACCACTGTAGGAAAAGTGCTCTGGTATTTCTTGCCTTCTTTTTATGTATCCAAAATACCGCCAGTTTGAAAATATCTTTTTCCTTCAGGGCTTGGGGATTAGCAGCTTTATGAATCAAGGGTTGCCCTAATCATAAACACTATGGCGATACCGCAAAACATGTGTTTCAGTCTCTTTTCATGCTTTAAAAGTTCGATGCTCAACTCCTCTTAGCTAGTAAATCTCTTCTCTCGTTTGAGTAATAAATGCCCTCTTGGCCCTTTGCTTCTCCTGTAATCTTGACCTCTTGCAGTTCAAACCTACCCAGGAAATGATCAAACCAGCCATTGCTGTTCTGAAGTTTGCTTTATGGATGTACATAAAGACATGGCAATATATAGACTTCCTACGCTTACAGAAAAATAGCTGATACCACACAAGAGAGAGAAGCATTTTACATTTAGTGCTGTGTTTCCTTCTGATGTATGTACTTACAGAAAAGTAGCTGTTTCCAAATGAGAGAGAGTAACTTTTCTCACATGATGTAGTGTCCTTGCACCTGCTAGTGTAGCTGCAGCACGGCTCCGTGGATTGGTGTTTCCTTCATATTTTTGTACCTCACAGCCTACTCATTGGTGCTGTAATGTTGAGTAACCACAGCATATGAGCCTGTAGAATGTAGAAAATTTGGCAGTCCAGTCTTTTATTGTAGGGACCTCACTTTCCTTGGGCTATTGGTGACCCTGACAGTACTAGAATTTTTATGCTTGTGAGTCATAATTAAATTCATAATTTTACAGTTATACAGTATCACATCACTGCACGAGACAAACCTGCGAGTGAGGCTGGGAGGTCTGATATAAAGACGCTGGCTCCTCAAGAAGTTCTTATGTGAATTGTAACTTTTTAAAAGTTTTGCAGCTTTTAATAAAAGTCTGTAAGTGTTCATGTCAGAGAATAAAAAAGATATCTAAAGTATTTACAGTGAGGTTTTTAGTTTTCTCTGCATTTCCAGCCCTATGTGTATTGTCTGCAGCATTACCTTTGTATACATTTTCTCATCTGCAGATAGTGTTGTTTGTGATGTCTGAGTTTTTAATCTTAAAATATATTGTGTATATGGTACAGTATTTTAATGCTTAAATTAACTAATCGGTTATGCATTTTATACATGTAATGCCTAATAAACTTTTGTAGTTTTATTTCTCTGCTAGCCTATGCAGAAGGGCACAAAGCTTTAAAAAAATTTCCATTTTATTTTGTATGAAAATTGTGCTAATAAATTCCTTGAGTACTAAACGCAAAATTTGAGCGTCAACTATTTATACGCGCAACGCAAGGTTGGTAGATTTCCAAAGCTAAAGCAGTCACAAAGGCAAGGTGGTAGACCGGCTAATGCGTAAAATGATGTAACTCATGTAATGTGTTCATCTTTTTGTGACTGAATGGCTTCATCGAGCATCACCACTGCAGGTAACTTTAACATTTCAATAAGACGAATGGCTGTTTTGTCCTCACTCTGAACTGACTGACAGCCATCATACTAATGCCAGTGGCAAGTAAACCAAGGTCACTCTCTACTGAGGCTTGATTGTTCTGTGAGCTCTATTATTTCTCAAGTTGGAACCACCACCTTGAGAAGAAAGATAACCTTGGTGGCTAAATGATGGGACAAACTTAGAGTCGTTGTCTGTCTGCTTAATGCTTTCACAACTGCACTATTTCTCTAGATGGAGCTTCTTTTGCCTTTGCTTAAATAGTCAGTTGCAAGCAGTGGAGCTGCACCCAAGCAAGGGAGGGCTCCAGGCTGTACACTTTGTCCGAAGGTGACCTTGAGATAGTTCCAATATAACCTGAACTCATTCTCTCCTTTAGCCAAAACTTTGCAACCAGAACCTTCTTTTGACTACCATATGTCAATAGAATTTCCCACCTTGACAAACTAGCAACTAAGAGTTAGCTGAAATGATTGTTACCCAGCTGGATCTTGAACTGTACTACCTATGCCTGGGAGGTTATGCTTTTCCTTCGGTTTCTCATTCGTCTTGTCTGTTAAGAGGATTATATTGAAAATAATAGCAGGATTTTAGTGAAAACTGGTAAAAATATTAATTGGGTGTCTCAATTAAGATTAATAACATTTAATGCCTATTGGCTTTCGGCTTAATAATCACCAAAGTTTTTAATCTGGTGAGGGTGACTCAGTGAATATTTCCAACAGGTTTCATATTTAGTTTAAACAGTGACATAGGATAAGATCGATGAAAGCAGATATATTTTCACAAGCTTTGGAATTATTGCATATATATTACGTGTGTAGAAGTTGCCACTGCACAGGAAAATATCGTAACCAAATTGATTTTACTAAATGTGTGCCTAAAAGCGTTCCGGCTCGGAGTTTCTTGCTTAACATGTGGTTCTTTTTATATATATAATAGGGTATATATATATATATATATTATATATACTGTATATATATATATATATATATATATATATATATATATATATATATATATATATATATATAATATATTTATATATTATATGTAATACAATGCATTATATATATATATATATATATATATATATATATATATATATATATATATATATATATATATATATATATATATATATATATATATATATATATATATATTTGTGTGTGTATTTGAGTTTAAATATATTTTTGAAGTTCTTAGCCTAAATATGTAAATACTGTGTAAATGAAGATGTATACATGTTAAGCACATGTTAGAGTTGCAGGTTTTACCTTAATTATTTTATGACAATCCGTATAGGCACCGGATGCATAAAAACGCAGTAACGAATGGAGATCTGCGTGGCGTCAGAGCGTGCCATTAAATAATACTTATTATAGACGGAGGCGAGATCTTCGCTGAGCCTAGTGTTTAATTCACCCCCTCCCCTCCCCCTCCCCCTCCCCAGACGTGTAAGCCTCGTATACATCTTCCCTAAAAAGCACAATTACCCTTTTGTGTTTGTATGATCGCATAGACTCAGCAACACGTCTCCTGCTTTATTGTATTCTTTTAACCTCTGTGGAGGATGTGGAGGAGGAAGGAAGGGGGGGAATGAGAGGAAGGGGAAGGATGAAAAGGGGACCTTTTCCCCCCTTTCCTATTTAGATATTCCCACAATAACTCCAGACGTAAAGAACACGACCGCGTAATCTATCTACCAAGTTATTGTACTATCTTAAGTACTATTTGTGAACGTTTCTACCACCCTTACCCCCATCCTCCCCCTTCAAATCTCAAGGCTTAGTGGAGTTGCGGGGTTTGATGGGGAAAGGGGATGGAGGAGGAGGGGGAGGAGACGCGGGGAGTGTGACATCCCTACGGCATCAGCGGCACCGCGTTTAGATTTTCCCGTAAATTGAGTCCGTGTCATTTGTCATAAGAGAGACTGATACCCCTTTGCTTCCCACATGTCATCGCTCAGCTTCTTCTCTCAACCTTTCGTTCGCGTCCCCCCCCTCCCCCTTTCCCAACCACCCCTACCCATATACCCTCACCAATACCCCTTCACCGTGGTTCCTATGTACATCCCTCCTTATTCCTTCCCCCTTCCCCCGTCTCTCTCTCTCTCTCTCTCTCTCTCTCTCTCTTTCTAAGATTAGGGGATGTCACAAGGAAACTACAAAACTATGCGGCGTGAACTTGAAATGACGTGGAGATTTTTGGGGAGCAAGAGCGCGCACGCCATTCTGAAATTCAAAACTTACCCGCATTAGAATTGGCGGGATGGGGCGACTTATCACGGGGACTATAGTGAGCAAGTGTGTCGCTTTTTCTTTTTTATTTTTTTCTTCATCTCTTGTTTTCTTGGTTTTTCGTTTTTTTTTTCTGTGCTACTCTTCTCTCATTTTTGGATATCTCGCGTATTATCTCTGTTGTCTTCAGAGGTT
>NC_089747.1:21327500-21332500 GCF_040412425.1 Macrobrachium rosenbergii
CTCTCTCTCTCTCTCTCTCTCTCTCTCTGTTATCCACCTTTATTTTATCTTCTTGCTTCTTACCTTCATCTTCTTCCTGCTTTTCATTTGTCCTTGCGCTGCTTCCATATAATTTGCTGCATCCCTCTTCCACGCGCTAGTTTTTTATTTCCTCTCCTGTTTCCGATCTGATTTCCCTTTGTCCCTTTTGCGTTTCCCTCTTTCATCATCGCTTCTGTCGCTTTCATCCTCCGTTGGATCTTTCAATAACTATACGTCCATGACTGGAGATTTTCTCGACCCCTTTTATAATACCGTCAGTTTATTTATTTATTTTTTTGTCTCTTTTATGTATTTTATTTTCTCTGATAACGCGTCGTTTGTACCTTTCTTGGCATTACGGCCATCCTTCAAGGGTGAGATTAATCGCCGTGTTTTTATGCTCTGTTTATTTGGATTGTGTGTTATATATCACTTTTATTGTTTCGGTAATATTGTTCCGTTCTTGAATTTTTCATACTTGCCTTTCAGCTTATTGATGTGTTCTGTTACATAGCATTTTATCATCAATTATAATATTTTACATTGATAAATTTCATTTTGTGGAAATAAAAAGTCATAACTGTCTCGCGTCTTATGTAATTATAAGCAAGTTGCACAAAGATGGAAATATAGTTTTTCTTAGGGAGGGAAAACTAGGCTGAGCCTTTATTTTCTTAAAAGCCAGTGCCTTAGCTTAAATGTTATTGGATGAGAGCTAAGGTTTACTTTTAACGATGTAATCAAAATATTTTAAGATTTTATTTTCCATTCAGCCATGATGGAGCTTAGCACACCATCCTATGCACATTCATCTGCTAGGAATCATTTTATTTCTTTATTGTGTATTGCACGTATGTTAAATTCTTTACATTGCTACCTCTCACAGTTTACTTCCTGTAAGGATTGTCAACAAAATCACATGGTATTGTAAAGGAGCCTTTACTCAGCATGAAACTGTTCCCACTGTTATCATTTTGTGATTGAACGTGCCTATATAATCATGAAAAACTCTTCTCTCTCTCTCTCTCTCTCTCTCTCTCTCTCTCTCTCTCTCTCTCTCTCTATATATATATATATATATATATATATATATATATATATATATATATATATGTGCATATAATTTGGCAGTGGTGGTGGCGCCAGTTGTCAGAATCACCAGATTCTTTATGAAATCGTACGCCTTTCCCTCTAAGTGACAGTGAAAGCAAGAGTTGAACAGGGTAACTTAGTTCTTCCTCCAGAACTTTATGTACTGTATATGCTTAAATGCGATTTTTGACTCATTTTGTAAGGTAAATTGGCATATGTTTCTGGGAGGTGTTTTGTCGTTAGGAATTTAAAATTAAGCGTTATCATTGGTACATGCTTAAAAGTTCGAGTTTTTCTCCCTCTTTGTTGTTGAGAGTACCAGTCTTTATCATGGTGTTATTGATATTATGGAATCAGTCTTTATGTTGACGTGAATTAAATGCGTTATTAATGTTAGGTTAAAATCTATAGTAGACATTTCTTAGGTAGGTTGTTTGAAGTTTATTATAACAAGGGTACAATAAAAGGCTGTGATGAGAAAACGTTGAAAAAAAAGTGTTTTCGACGAACGTTCTTTGTCGATCGTAGTTTATCAGTTTAAAAAAATTGTGTAATTTAAGTTGTGTGAAACGGAAAACAAGCCCAAATATCAAAATGCCTTGCAACATAGAATGTAAATTCAAGAGCCCTTAATATTATAGACGCGCCCTACTGAAATATTCCTCTTTTAAGGTAGTTTTATCAGAAAGTCAAGAGATAAACGCAGTTTGCACTTCTTGAAGTGCTATTTCAAACTAGGTGCCTTCAAACTCGGCTTTCCTCTTAATTTCTGCTGAAACTACGTCACAAAATGAACATTTAAGAAGCAATGGTACCACGATGAAAAATGGGGTAAATATTTTGCATATGCAAGAAGCAACAAAAGATCTGTTCAAATTTCGTGTGCTTTTCGAACTTTGTTTGCGTTCAGTATCTTTTTATTACAGATAGATTATGTAATCAGAAAAAGATATTAATAGTCTGCATGTCTTCATTACGAATAGAGTATGCAATCCGAGAAAGATTGGGTCGCGCTTACATGCAGAACGTGTATGTCATGCAAGAGTTTATAAATATGTAGTTCCTTGTGTATTGTTTGATTAGCAAAGGAAGCGTTACCAAGAAATCGAAGAAAGGCAGTCACTGCTACATCCATTTAACGGTTGAATCAGGGTTTAAACTCTCATGTAAAACACTTCTGCAACATTAGCTGCTTCATGCGCCTTCACAGAAGACTCATTAATTGTACGTTGACAAACCGTTAACGCACTGCGTCACTCATTTCTGCTCATCATTCACTTTTGTACCTTCTCTATTTTAAGGAGTGTCCATTTCTCTACTTTAGTCTCTCTGTCCGTCCAATATTCATCATTTCCATCTTTGAAAATGTTTGCCAGTTGAGATAGTTGAGGGAATAAATGTCTGATCTACTTTGAGCGTTTGTAATGGAGATACAAGAGTCATATACAACTATCCATAGTTGTGTCCATCATGACCGTGAGCAAAATCGTTTGAAACTCGAATTGTTTCGTAATGAAAGGTTTTTTCTTTGACAGATTTGGTTACGTTTCATTTTGATGAATCAGCAAAAAAAAAAAAAAATTGATCAGGGCTCCTCTTCATGGGATTAACTTTACCTGGGCGACATCGGTGGAGATCATATGCCAAAGAAAGCATCTCTTTCGTTATTCAGAAGGATATGTATTACTTTTCATCTTAGAAACAAAAACGAAGGGTTACTGGAAGAAGTATCGGAAACAGCTTTAGGGAAGACTTTTGTTAGTTACCAGTTAATTTATAGGTTTCGTGGATTTGGTAAAAGTATGCTTTCTACTGAACGATCTTATTCCACAAAGTTATTAAACATATCGTATGTGTTTCGTTTTGTTATATACGTGTATTCCGGGATCTATTCCAAATGATGTGAAATGATTGTAAGAATAACTTCTTATACTGATAAATGAAATCATTACTAATGAAGTCCTTGTAAACCACACATAACTATAAGTAAAAGTTAATTCTATAACACTAAGGTATCGAGAAACTGTGGGCTGAAGTTTATTATGATTTTCAAGGAATGCCTCTTTATATTTCCCTCTAATTCAGTTTCGCCATTTTCGTTTTTCTAAACTTATTCCATCTACTTTTGTCGTTATTATTTAAGACTTTATCGTTCTTTTTTTGTAAGGTTTCACTCATGCTTTTTAGCATGCAGGTTAACAGAAGTTTCGTCGCAACTAAATATAAAAAGTTTTGGGCGTTGTTCTCAAGTGTTCACTTCTGGATCCCATACAGCCTAGATGGTATGGAACAGTTAGCATTTCGTTTAATCTTTTGCCTATTGTTATTTTTATTCTTAATATGCATACAAAGAAGTGGAACTAGCAAATATATATATATATATATATATATATATATATATATATATATATATATATATATATATATATATATATATATAAATAATTACTTGACAAGCAAAATTTCAGAGAACAGACTACTTATATTTTTTTATTCAGGTACCATTGCGCATAGAATGATGAAACTATCTTTGAGTACTCATAACAGGACCGGGCAAATTTAAACTGGAAAAAGTGTACGTAATATCAGGGCTAAGCCCTCCTTTGTTACCTGTGCTTTCTTAGTCGGTTAAATACGAGTTTATTTTCCAGACTGAGTAAACTTAAAAACATCACATACTCAGATTGTTCCATAAATAGTGTATGTAAATACAAACCAAAATAAGCTCGTTTCAGTCTTATTATGATTAATTATATATAGCATAAGGGAATATGCGGTAACTGCTCACCAGAAAAAAAAATTTTTCAAGTCTTAAGAGTTCACGTATTACTTTAACTACTTTCCTTTTCATCGGTTTCCTAATTGTAGGTATCCCTACCATCTTTATGTCCATCGTTTTTTTCATCCCCCTTCCTTTGTGTGCGTGTGTTTTTTCCCATCACATCGTTATCGAAGAGGCGTTGAAGAAAACTGTGCAAGAGTCAAAGGGGGAGTGCGGTTGGAAATGTCTCATAAAGTGAACCCTTCTCCCGTGATACGAAAACAAGAAACCCTTAATAAAAGATCTCCTTTCTGAAATAAAGTCGAAGGGCGCCCCTTCTTCCTCATCCTCCCACTCCCCCCCACCCATGATTCTCCTCAAGAGACCGCCCGATGAACCCGTCCCTGCCTTAAGAAAAATACAATAAAAATGCTCGATCTATCTACCAAAACACGCCAGGATCCAATGGGAAATCACGAAATAAAAGACAGGGAAAGCACGCGATAAAAAAGAGCGAAAGAAAACAACGCGGGCTCCTTTGGAGGAGGAACTTACGATACGAAGCAAAGGCTCCCGAAGATAGTTGACTCAAAATAGACCTTTTCGCCTTTTATGTATTTGGTGGCAGGAAGGGAGAACTTTATTCCTACAGAGAGTGCGTCGTTTTCCTTGGGCTTTCTCCTAACGGCAAAATGAAACTTTTGGTAAGGTGGAAATTCTTTCGCATTTGTTTTGTTATTGTCGTCAGCAGCAGCATCATCATTATTATTACAGTGTTTGTATTTTTGTTATTGTCTGGCCTTCTTCATACTGATTCTTATACCCTCTCATTTTCATTAAGAACGACTACCTCTTAAAAATGTATACAGTGTTGGGTTGCATTCCTAATCATTGTTTTAACAATATAATATCTTTATCAGATTAGAAAAGTGGTAGTTTTAGAGAGTTGGTAGTTTGAAAGGTTCGTAAAAATTCCAAGTATAAGACAATATTAGTCACAGTATGTAATGTCACCAGGAACTTTTTCCATTTGGGATAAATTTTTCATCTTTTAAAATTCTTCTCTTATTTCGGTCTGGCACCACCATGGGATTAATCCTTTTAATTTTTCAATATGGGAATAAGA
>NC_089747.1:21337500-21380000 GCF_040412425.1 Macrobrachium rosenbergii
CCCCTCTTTTCCCGTTTCCATTGTTTTTCTTATGTTTGTCATTCCCATGTTTGTCTTTTAATTTCTCCTTATTATCAGGACAGACCGTATGAAAGCTGAGATATTTTATTCATTTGTCTGTTGACCTAATTAACGGTAATTATAACAGAGCCTTTCATTGTGAATCATTATTGCAGAACGTTGTGGAAGACAATATTCAGGAAGCGTTGGTGCTCGGCACGTCGAAAACAACTTATATTATTTTGGACTTTTGAAGGACGGAAGCTAAAATTACGAATTGCCTATTTAAGTTGGAAGACTGGTTTAAGGAGGAGGCAGTTGCGTGCTTTCCATGTTCTTCCAACATCTTCCTTGCCTCCCTGGGCCATTGCACCAAATATTGATGAGGGAGAGCTATATACTTAAGATATTTCAAAATCTCCCAGTTAAAAAGTGTCGAATATTTTATACTGGTTTTTGAAGGGTTTCCGGGCGCAAGCAGAACAGCTCACTTGAAATCAGTTTTTTGTACTCTCCATTTTAAGATACTTTCAGTTCGTATTGGTTTTTGAAGGGTTTCCGGGTGCAAGTAGAACATCTCACTTGAAATCAGTTTTTTGTACTCTCCATTTTAATAAACCTTCAGTTCGCTATGTATTTGTTTCAATTATCGCGGAGAGGAAGGGGGAACCGAAAGCCTGTTTGAAAGGAGGTTCTCTTTCCACGGAACAAATGGTCCTTTAGCGGCGTATTACAGAGTCCTTTCCATTAATGTTATGGACGTTAGGTGTAAATGGCCTATAGAAAGGGGATATATTAGCCATGGGGGGAATGTGATAGGAAGAAGGAGAAAAAAAGTGGAGTAGGAATGAAGTATGTGGTAATTAAAAAACAGATTATGGTCTTGAGGGGAATTTTGATAAATGGCAGCGCCCTTGGGGATCAAAGAGAGACTGAGGCGGAGAGATAAGGAAGGTGCTACGAGGAGGTGCGATAACGAAGGCAAGAAACGAAATGGGCTAAGAGGGAGTTACCGTATAATTAGAAGAATCCGAGGGAGATGCAGAATTAAGAAAAGGATCCCGAGATAAATCACGAAGTGGCGAGATGAATCACGAGATGTTTAATGTCTTGGAATGACTATAGAAGGATAGGGGCGGATTGTAGCTAGAGATATGTGACCAATGACTTTCATTTTATATTATATATATATATATATATATATATATATATATATATATATATATATATATATATATATATATATATATATTTGAATTGGTTATTTAAGTAAATTCAAATTTTATTCATCTACTCGTACATATTAAATTGGTTAAGAAGAACATACATAATGCCTTACGAGCAAACAAATAATTTATTATTACTTGAAGATTTCTGAAAACTTATGAGGGCAATGTACTTTTCATATGTACAGTGTGAACACCATGTATGCGATTGTCAGTTAAAGTGTATCCTATTTTCTTAAGCAGATAATATTAAGTCTTATGTTATTCGAATTAGCGTTTCACTGAAAATACATATTTCATCAATACTACTTTATGAACGCTATTTTTTAATTTGCGTGTGACTTTTACAAATATAATGATATACAAAACAGAGAAAATTGGTGAAGCTTACAACTGAAAAGATACATTGAAACTAGAATGAACATGAGATTAATAATTTACTTACACGAATCTTTACATAATATTGGAGACTATTTACAATGTACACTTAGTATAAATTAAGAAACATGAAATTTGTAGAGAGGGTAGAGGCTTCTATGCAAACATAGTCAAGGCATCTTCATCTTAATGAAATATATTCCTTATTTCATAAGCTGAATTTAAAATCCAGCAACAATTTAAAATATTTGATTTTTAAATGCAAACTTGCAAATGTTGTCATAATTACTTGCTATTGAAGTGTTAGGTAGTCTTTAACTTCTGTGCTTGTGTTGGTACACTGTCAGAAAAAGAGTGGGTACTGCCTTGCTGGCAGCAAGGGCACTGGGAAAGATAAAAGTCGAACGTGCCCAAACCAATACGCTGTTTATCTTTGTTTAAAAAACCTATGAATTATTATTTAAGAAAAACTTTCTTTTCAGCTGTCATTTGTTCCATTATAATTTGTGTCACTCAGAGTTTTGCAAACGCCACAAGCAAGAGTATTGTAGCATAAATAAAATGTTACGATGTGATATGCGTTCAAGAGTAAGCCGGGCTATGTTTTAGACGTACAAATTCACGAATTTAGCAAAACTTAGAGATTTGTGGATTTTTGGTTTCTTGTTCTTGTGAGTGACAGGATTACGAATTGGCTACATCGAGGAGTAGCACCGTTTTCATTCGCCCTAAGTCTCAAGTAGTCTGTAACTTACTCTAGGTGCTTCCCAGATTTATTCTTTTTTGTTTATATTTTCATTCTAATGGGTACTGTAATGATGCCGCTTGGTTTACTAATATTCTTCAGTGATATTGGCATTACCAGTCTTACCGTCCTATTAACATTTATCACTGCTGCTGTTGATTTTTTTAATCTTGCTTCTTATAATTATAGTTATTATTGCCTTCAACTGAGCCAATCTTAATTGATGCTGTTATTGTTACTTTTTATTTTAATTACCATCAGCATCCGTGCGTCAATACTTAGGCTGTACAGTTATTGTTATGATGGTTATAGCCTTGTTTTCGTCTTTTATCATTGCTTCGCTTATTCATAAACTCAGTCAAACTCATAGTTGTCGTTTATTATGCCTTCGTGACGTGCCTGCAAATTTTGAGAAAGTAGTTCGAGAAAATTGTTATTTTGATGCTCATAAAGTTGATGGCGACGATTATAAGGCTTATTATAAATTATCATCGTTGTTATTAAAGGCCAGCATTATTATTATTACTATATTATTGTTGATAGTGGCAGCAACAGTAGGTATTGTAGTAATCCAATAGGGTTTTTGTTAATGTGCTAAATACTGCTATAGTTGTTAATCTCATTATTGATAGTAGTTAATGGGTATAATACTATATTATTAAAATCTCACTATTAATAGTAGTTATTGGGTATAATACTTTATTATTAAAAATGGCATCATTGGTCTTGATGAAATCTTAGAAATAATCAAATACAGCTTTTCTGAAAGGCAGTATGATCATTGGAACTTGTACCGAAGATATAAAAAAAAAGTGGAGGGTAACAGACAGAGAGAGAGAGAGAGAGAGAGAGAGAGAGAGAGAGAGAGAGAGAGAGCGCTCTTGTGCATAGTGGGAGAAGTGTGCATTTTGTGAGCGGAAGCTGAAAATCTTTTACCATTACGATAGAGTTGAATCCTGTGTATCTCGAGCCTCTGTTGAATGATTGTGTTTTGTTTTTATTACTTTCGTTCTGTGTCAGATTTTTATTCCAGTTCCTTTGTCTGTTTGAAAACGTTTCTTTTCTCTCGTGTTAAAGCATTCGCACCTTGGTGATTGAAGCTTTTCGCCACTTTTTTTTTTTTTTTCGTTAGGCTTCAACGTGAAGAAATTCCCCAGTTGAAACACTGTATTGTTTGCATATCCAAGCGAGAAAGATATCCTTGCTTTCTGATATATATATATATATATATATATATATATATATATATATATATATATATGTGTATATTATATATATATATATATATATATATATATATATATATATATATATATATATATACAATGTATGTAATGTATATCTGTGTATATATATTATATATATATATATATATATATATATATATATATATATATATATATATATATATATATATATATATATATATATATATATCAAATATATAATGGAACAATTTGACACTTGAAGGCAGGTTTGAAAAGAATAAAAAAAAGGCGAAGGAAAACTTGGAAAATATTGACACATGAAAACAGAGAGAGTCAAGTATAAAAGAATAAAAGAATAGATAACGTCTTCTGTAAAAAGTGGAAATAAAAAAAAGGAGGGAGATAAACCTGATATGTGTTTGTGAGACAGAGAAAAACAAACACGTGAAATATGTCATAAAATAAGAGAACAGGAAATACCTTTCCCTCAGAGAAAAAAGCGAAGAAAAGAAAGAGAAAAAAGTTTTATACATTGACGAGAATTTGAGTCATAGGAACGAAATAGGTTTTTGAATTGGTAAATAGTTTGGAGAGAAAGGGTTTAATGGGCGATAGAAAGGGGGACTAAAGGAGTAAATAGGAAAGCGGAAGGGAGGGAATGCGATTGATTACAGGATGGAATGGAAGGAGGGAAAGGAAAGATAAAAAACGAGACCGAGCGTTTTTAAGGGAGGGGGGACAGGGAGGGAGAGGGACAAGGGAGGAAGAAGATAACGAGCAAGAGTGTGAAAAGGAGGAAGAGGGAAATAGGGAGAGATTTAAGGGTCGTCCGTATCGGAAGATGAAAGGAAGCAAAGCGGAGAGAGACAGACAGACAGACAGACAGGGATGCAAACGGGCAGATGGACAGACACACACACATTCGTGACGTGTCTTTGCAAAGAGAAAGCAAGGTATTGCGCGCGGAAAAAAGTAAATTATACAGTGTTTTATTTAGCCCCATTGGGTTCTCATGAGTTACTGAAATCAAACTGTTTTATCTTACAGTAGCAAGTACATTCTGCAAATCCGTAAAGAAGCAGTTGTTCCTAAAATTAGGAACCGTTAGAAAAATACAAGAGAGCAGTAACAACCCCTTTTATCCTCCACGATTATTAAGAAGGATGAAATCCTGGCGCGCATACGTCCAGAATTTCAAATTTACACCTAATTACTTTTATCTCCTAGCATTTGAAACTCGTGCAAATATGGGCATTACCTTATATTTCTAAAATGTTTAGGGCTATGGTAATATTTTCATACAAACACCATTCACCCTTACTACCGATGTTTAGAAGAAAATATGTACTCGCTTAGCGTGCGTCTCTCATTTTCTTTTCATGTCCACACCACTTCAGCACACTGATCATCTCACCTGTGCTACCTAAATGCTCATATTCAATCTAGTGTTTTGCATATAACTGTGCACAAGCTGTCATACTGTAAAGACGGGAAGCCGGGACTAATCTTAAGTAAATGTGGTTCATTAGGAATTTATCAAATTAATGGAAGACTTTTCAGGATTTTTTTTTTTATTATTAAATGGCAATCCATGGACGACCCCGATTGTAAACTTAACTAGGCTTTTATTTATGTATACTATTATTCGATTAGTAACTTCCCAACCATTTCATCGCCAAAGTTTAATCGACCAATTTAAAGATGTTTTCCTCCAGAAGTATTTTTCATAGATACCGTCGTATACATGACTTACAAACTTAGTTCTGGTAGAAGTTTACTCTAGTTGTTATTGTTTTGAAAGTCCAAATTCTCTAGTCGAAAATACCATGCAAAGGAAAAACAATCTTTCTAGATATGGAAGGAAGGAACCTAACACTTACAGACCTTAACCTCACTTGAGGTTTTGTGACTGAGTGAAAATGTCTTAACGTGAGCAGCGAAATTAAACTTTCCCCCAAAGTTCTTCACACCTCCATATAGTTTCCAGCTGTTTAAGTGCTTGAACTAAAAAAGAAAAAAAAATATTACATAGAATCAATATCTACATCCACATACAAATGGTGATGACATGTTAAATTTTAACCAATGTACAATGAAAAGTGTTGCTTGTTCATGTGCAGAGGCCGATTAGATGGACAACCTATGCCTTTATCTTCCCTAATCCAAATTGAAAGGATTGGGGGGAGGGTATTTCCTTATATATCATCTTTCCATGCTTGTACTCATGTACTACATGCTAAGTTTCCTCAGGCCATCAACTGAAACATTTCTCAACAAATTCTGTGCTACATCCCAGGCGAATTGCCTTTATCAACGTTGTCTGTTTACCCTTACGACTTCCAGAATAAGGACATGCAGTTGTTCAAGTGCGAATGCAGCATTGCAAGTTCTTGTGTGACCACAATGCATCGAGATAATTGGAATCGGTTGGATCCAAGCACGTCGCTGCACAAACGTCTTTTAATGATGATGAAACCCGGTCCCTATAAATTGCCGAATAATCCTGTGTCTGTCCAATCTTCAGTCACCCATGCTTCCGTTCGAAACTGAATGTCGGTTCATTATCGTGTGTGTGTGTGTGTGTGTGAAAGAGAGAGGGAGACAGATTCAGGAGAGAGAGAGAGAGAGAGAGAGAGAGAGAGAGAGAGAGAGAGAGAGAGAGAGAGCAGACTTTCCTTTTAAATCCGCCGACACGGACGCTTACAGATGAATACCTGCAGCAAGAACAAATTATTCCCCTTAATTAGTCGTTGAAGGGTCAGTTTGGGCCTTAATTGGCTGGTTGATACTACAAGACCGGTGGTAAGGAAGTTGACGTCTCGGGGGTCAGGGAGGGAGGGATGAAGGTGACTGGAAGGGCTAAATGGAGGGAGAATTTAAAGAAAAGAGGATGTGAAGGCACGTGGAAGAGTATCAGGGGGTTTATGCTGCTGGTGAGAATAGAAAAAAAGGAAGTAGATGATGACCTTGATTAATGGCTGGGAAACATACAATTACTGAGAAAAATTGGAGCGAAGCATGATTTCAGTCGGTAGAGAAACCATAATCATGAAGGGATGTTAATCACAGTGGTGGCTTTTTATGATTATTAGAATTGATTTAAGTAACTGTGGAAGACTTTATAGCATTAAAAGGTCATTGACACAATTAACAGAAAATTTTTAGGGGACACATCAGAATTTGTTTTCGTTTTGATTTAGGAACTTTTGATTAGATAAAGGCGGTCAACTCTGATTAGTGGTTGGGACAGGGACTACAAATAGTTACCATGGGGAAAGGATAGAGAAAAAAAAGAGAAGATAAATGTGTTTTCAGTGACCTGGCAGACTCCGAATTTATATTCTTCTCGAAGTTCAGCTGTTTGGAAGCCAATTTGCAATACGGCAATTGCCCACCAATTACTATTCGCTGTCTATGGAAGTGATTAAATAATAAGGGGTAGAGACCTCCCACGTAAGCTCGACACACCTTTCCATACCCCCATCGGATCCTCTGGGGACCTTTCCAGAATGCCGAATGGAAACCTTTGTGCTCCATGCTGCTAGATAGGTGATAGTTGATTCTGAATGGACAGTAGGCACAAGCAGCTCCCCACCCCCCTCGCCCCCCTTCCCCCAGAAAATATAGAAAATAAACAATGAGAAATTCACTGACTGTTCATATTGTTGTTCGATTAAACTGGCTATATGCTAAAGGGTATCTTGCTCCTTAATTGGGCGGTCCGAAACCCACTGCTGCCCAAGAAGCAATGGCCCTTCATGGCCTAAGGATGTTTAATTCTAACAAACAGAGAAGTCCGCTGATACATCTGTAATCCTCTCTCTCTCTCTCTCTCTCTCTCTCTCTCTCTCTCTCTCTCTCTTCATGCATCGGTCAAGGCAGATTTGAGGAATAGACCAAGTTGGATGATGACCTCGCGCTATATAAGAATCTTTCGTGCCCTTACCGTACGCTGTAAGTGTTGGTAATTTGGAGTGTGGAGAAAGCCTTTTGCCCAAACTGAGTACTAATTTTCGTTTCTTGGAAACAAAGCACTTGGCGTTTTTTATTTTCCATCTGCAAAACTGCAGGGAAAAAATAGCAAGCCTTCTTTTCATTTGCCGTGTTAACGCGGTGAAAAGAAAATACTTTACGCCTTTAATGAGATTAGCAGAATTTCATTCAGTACTTTGGTTAAATGAAACCGGTGGAACATCTTTGTAGAAACGCCTGTGAAGTATTGTAGTTTTCTCTGATTAATAAAACTTAATCGGAGATTCTGTATATTACTGTTCTGAATTTATCACAGTCATTAGGAATTTATCACAGTCATAACTTAAGGAAGTAAGTCATTTTGAAATAAGGTTGTGGATGTGTGGTCGAAGATCGATTTGCGTGTTACCTACCAAGTCTCATTAAGAAAGACGAACTAACAATGCTTTCATTATCATACAAAGGTGGGTGGTTCGACGCAGGGCGGTTAAACCTAGCATGTGACCTTGAAATAAATCCTGCTTTGGTAGCTGAAACGGGAAATAACGCTAGCAGTTGGTTTCATATAACCCCGCTTTCACGTGGACAGATAAGTGTTGTGAAAGTGAAAACCAAATCGTGAACTTTGAATGTAATTCGATTTTATTTCATTCATTTGACTTCAGTATTTTACAATTGAATTTACACCAAGTAGCATTATAGGGTGAAGAGTTTTCAATACTACTGTACATCTACTACTATTTTGTTTAGTCAACACTCTTGCTTAGTATATATTGCTCTTTTATGTAATGGTTTGTGTTTGCATTATTATCTCCATTTAATATTATTAAGTATATGGAATTGATAATTGAAAATGTCAATTTTGTTTTACTATAGTTTTTAGTTGAACTTCTAAGGCATTTTCGTGGATACACCCACAGAATAGTGTCATCATCATCGCCTCCAATGCTGCGTGACATAAAGGGCCTCTGTGAAATTCCGACACATATCTCTTCTGTGCTTTGTCTTCTATAATCAGTACTCAGTCCAGCATCCCTTCTCACAGGTCTTATTCAGTTACGTTTGGGTCCTCCAACTTTTCTGGGGCCCACAGGAGCCCAGACGATGCTATTCTCTCAGGGGCTGTACTAAGGACACGTCCAAGCCATCTCCTTTCACCATTATCTCATCTACATTTAGAACTTCTCACTCTGTCCTGCCGTGTGACTACTAATATTCTTCTCAAAGCCGTATTTTTTCAAATCTACAAAATCTATTAGATATTGTCATACCATGAATCAAGTCTCTACAACGCAACAATCCAGGTCTTACTAGACTTTTTTATATGTTATTTTTGTATACAGTTTCCAAATCTTACTTATATTTGTATGTATGTATGTATATATATATATATATATATATATATATATAATATATATATATATATATATATATATATATATATATATATATATATATATATATATATATATATATATAAAATGGAATTCCTGAGGCAGGACGACTGACAAGCTTCATAGCTTACCTGGCGTTTGGCGAGAGAGAGAGATGACACGCATAGGAAATGACTTTCGTTCGTTTTTGATTAAGCTGGCCTTATGCCAGCCCGGGCTTGGAAATCTCTGTTTATTTTGCGAAATGCAAGCTGTTTTTTTCATAGTACCTTTGCAGATTACGATTTGTCTGCTTCGTTAAAAATGATGTAAGACCGTCGTCACTAGTCGAAGTATTTTTATTTATATTTTCTGTTTTGATTTACACAAGCGCTCGAATTATCTTCAAAAGAAGCATTTTACATCCACTGCAATGCGTTGTAATAACATCTCCAGGGTAAAAGATATTGAAATGGATAGCTACCGGCGTTGTCTGTTTTTTATATAAATAGTGCGTATAGGATTAATGCAGTAATATGTTTTTATGTTTTTCGATAAAAATCTTACATCTTTCATCGTCGCTTTGTAAATTGAGATCCAATATGGAAAGTTAACTTCTCTGTAATACTTGTTTTGTCCCCTGGGGATACGTATTACATCTTTTAATCGTATTTGTGTTAGTCTTATACAAGATATTAGAATAATGATGGTAATTTTGTGTCCCTGTAACTGTCTGTGAGTAAAGAGTAATTTTTCTCTCGTGAAATTGCATTTCGTGGAAGGAAAAAAATCCTTCTTGCTTCCTTGGCGTGAAATCGGCAATTATTTTAACAATCCCTCAGTTTTAAAAGATAGCAATATTTTTCGAAAGATGAAAGTAGAATAAGTGGAAATTGCATCGAAATATTAAATGGTGAGAGGCGAAGATTCCTGATATATTTCAGAAATTCAGTGGAATGGGAACATGTTCGCCCTTTTAAAGCACATGAAGATCTTGTTGGAGTCTCCGAACATGATTCCACGATCACCATTTTACGAAGAAGATCACCAAATCGTGGCTCGAGATAATTGATTTTCAGACTTGCATTGTGGGAGAGAAAATACGACTTCTCTGATTAAATACAACATTGCTCTTAAATATCGTAAACCGCAGAGTATCTTCACATCTATTGAAATAAGGTTAGGTTGATAACTAAGGGCTAGTGATTTTAGATAACTAAATTAACAGGCTGAGACTCTCACCCCCAGAAGAGCGAAACAATCTGACGCTGGTCGAAATCCATCGAAAAATAGAGGCCACCTTCCTGGTGGTTACTGGTTCAGAAACCAGTTTTTTAAGGGACCCTTTACAGTACACTCTAGACGCGCCTTCAGTGTTGTTAAACATATATCTTATCTGATAGTTTATTGCCCGCTTTATTATCCAAATAAACGCATTATTTGATGACCGCAGGATTATCCCCTTTTATTCGTGTAGCTCGAGGGTAGTTGTAAGGAAAGGTTGGTTCCGTCTCATACTACCTTTTCTGTTATCAAGGAAACTTTTACCTCAAGCCTCGACTTTTGTCATTGGATTTAGCAGCTATTATTTATGGAAGTAAATTGATGATTGGCTCTAAATTTCACTGCCAAAAATTCGGAAGCTGATTTCTTATTTTCTGGAACCTTCAAAAATATTTTCAAATAACTTATATACCGTAAATTATTTTGGTACTTTAAAAACAAACTTGAGAAATTGTCACCGAATCTTTCTTTCTCCCCAAAACAAATCTTGGGCATTTGCATTCTCCTTAGGTCATTTATCATCAGTGTGAATGAACCAGTAGGTGGCAAGTATGCCTATTATTGAGAAACGAGGGTACTTGTAGCCAGAATATCTCTTAAGGAAATAGTTGTTCACCCTCGAAAGTGAATAGTTACGTCTGGTATCAGATTTCTTGATAAAAAGATTGCATTTCTCTCTCTACAGGTGACAGCGTGTTATGTAATACATGGTTTAGGAGGACCATGAATATGAGTAGTTTTTATTCTACGTGATTCATATTTAAATCAGGTTTAGTTTTCGTCGAATTAGCAATGCATATTGTAAGACCGGTAGTTCCCTGCATAGTAGCCTCCTAATTAGTTACCATACACCGACAATTAATTGAGATTTAGCTGCAAGCATTTAGTTGTTACATTCTACCGTTACAAGTTTTTGTACTGTTTTTTTTTATAGGTACTACTTTTTCATTTGTTCCAGGAAAGGGCGCAGAAGGTAAGTTTTCGCTGTGGCTTGCATAAATGTTTGATATAATTCAAAAAGACAGTTTATTTTTTCATATGGCTGTAGCAAAATTTCGGCTATATTAGTGGTTTCGCTTCAGTTACTATGGAAAAAGTTTATAATACTCAAATTATGCAGACTTTTTAGGTCCCATTCAGTCTTTCCTTTCTTATACTTTACAACTTTTTTTTTTTTACTTTTATTAAATGTTCGTCGTTTTAAATTTAGAACATTTTCTGTTTTAAGTGTTCTAAGCTCCATGCACATGAGTAATTAACAACATACATGTGGGTTGTGATATCTCATAGGCTCCTTCATTCCATCGATGGCTGATTAATTTTTTTATATTTGTGTCGCGTTCAGTAGAAATGAATTAATTTGCACATAGTCTGTTACTCAGACTATACTTTCTTCAGAAAATTCATAATGATAGAGTAAATTTTCCTTCAAACTTTAAGGTAAGATGCTAATCATGATGAGAAATATGGTATTATCTTTTCAGTCTGCCATCACCTTGCCAGCTCCTCCCCGCCTTTTAGGTGCAGGTAGTTTTTTTTTTTTTTTTGGGTGCATTATATCCTTCAGTGGTATTGAGGCAGGCCAAATCAATCTTTCCTATACAGAATAGCTCTTCCAAAAATTATAGAATCTGAGTGGTGCATATGTGTCTCAGAAAAAACCTGGTCGGGTACGGATATGGATGTTTTACTTTTGTGCCTGTTTTGATGCAAAGACCGAAAGGCAGTTCAGGTGTTAAAGGGGAAGGGGAATAAAAGATGTAAGCATAATGCCATAGGAAACAATACACTATCTCGCTTGGCAGAGGAGGGAAGGTTATGGGAGTCATGAATAATGAAAGCAAGGTCACAGTTCCAAAGGTTGGTTGTAGAGGTGGGCCAGTTGTCACTAGAGCCGACAGTCAGGAATCCTTTCACCGCAGTGTAGGTATATACGATGTAGTTGTCTTTAATATTGAAAATTGTCAGTGCTACCAAACAGAGAGACCTCCCAGGTCAGCCAAACTGAGTTTACTTATGGAAAGTTAGGTGTTTGTAAATTAACATCCTGATTATAATTCTTCGAGTGCGCTCGTATAGGATTTGAAAAGTAGTGTTATTAAGGTTCCTCACGTGTGCAATGGGACATAGTGTGAGATTACTGTGATGTCAGTTTGCCACATTGTTTATCAGGTTCCTGGAAATGGCAGGTAATCATCACTTATTAGTGGCTGTCATAAACTTAATTTCGCCTTCGATTTACATGAACCCTGAAATAAGACAGATTTTGGATTATTAGTAAATGTATTACTTTGGTACAGAGCCCAATAACAACGCATATCTGGCGTAGTGTCCAGTCGGCAGAATGTACAACTCTCACCCTAAGACCCCATTTCCTTTAATCCACTAAAGGAAATCTTATGAATGATCATTACCGACCCTTTTCTCTCTCATTTCATCACCTTCCCTTTCATCCTCCCCTGATCTTCCTTTCTCCTCGTGCAGCCAGAGACATTTGTGGCTTTCCTGTCGTGGTATCATAAATTGCAATCGCACCAGCACTGCTTATAAACATTTCTTTAAAAAAGAGAAAGAGAGAAATAGAGGAACCAACGATTTTTACACGTTCGTCAGTTTTCCGTGTTTGGACTTCTTGTTATGTTACCTGCATTTAGCTTTTTTAGGAAAATATTTTGCGTTCACCATAATGTGTAGATTTTATCCCTTTATTATTTTTGCCGAATGCTATATGTGGAGCTATTTCGGCTTTTTCGCGTGCTTTTATTGTTTCTTTTATATTTTCTTTAACATTTTTGTAGAATTCTTTTCCATCGTTTTAGCTCTGATACCTTTTGTTCGTCCTTTTCGCTTTCACATTCTGCTCATTTCCTTTCGTTTCGTTTATCTTCTTCCCTTCCCTTTCCTTTTCTTTGAAGTATTTCCCATTTCATCTTTGCTATCGTCTATTTTTTCCTCTTTCTTTTATGTATTTTACGTCTACTTCGCGTCCATTTTGAAGGATAACCTTCATTTTTATACCACTCGTCCAGTGGTTCTCAATAATACCCCTTTATTTTTGTGCGGTCCTTCGTTTTACATCTGTTTTAAGCCTTATTTTATGGTTCCATTCTTTTCATTTTTACATTCTTTTGCTAACGTCTTCAGTTGGCATTGCATTATTGCATTTCCATTTGCGTCTTTGAAAAGAAGATAATGTTATTGTAGCGTCCTTTTTATCAAACGAACTTTTATTACACTTGCTACCAATATAATCCTGAAAGTTAGGAAGATATTTGTTTTTTATTTTTTTTTTATTAGTTGTTCCCAAAAGTCTGCTTGTTATCTTTGGTAGAGAATGAATGAACTGTACAGATTGAAAGCTGTAAGTATGAAAAAAGTTGAAAGCTAATTCATGAAGTCTTTAATGCATTATGAATATTCTCATATTGCCCTGTTTTGAATTCGTCAAACACTATACTTTTGAAGTAACAGCCTTCTTTAACCTTCGTAAGTGTTAAAATTCGCTCCTTTGGGAGTTCACTTACAAAAAAATTATTTTTGTTCTACAGTAACTAACTTCGTAATCTTCCACATAATAGTTGTTCTTTATGCCGGAATTCCCTTGTTGTTACTAACTTCATTAACTTCATAAATATTTGGTTCTTTCAGTTCCTCGTTGGACAGGTCGGTATAGTCCTCGTCTAGCACTCTGCTGGGCCTGCGTTCGAGTCTCCGACCGGCCAATGAAGAATTAGAGGAATTTATTTCTGGTGATAGAAATTAATTTCTCGGTATAATGTATTTCGGATTCCACAATAAGCTGTAGGTCCTGTTGCTAGGTAACCACAGGTTCTGAGCCACGTAAAATAAGTCTAATCCTTCGGGCCAGCCATAGGAGAGCTGTTAACCAGCTCAGTGGTCTGGTTAAACTAAGGTATACTTAACTTTTTCTTATTTGGTTCTTTCATGTCTTTTTGTCTTCCGTGTTCCTCGTGTCATCGTATATTGAAGAGTGCGTTTAAAGGTGTCACTTTACCAAACATCTGCAAATGCCTGGGAGAAGAAACGTCAAAACACAAATCTCACACCATGTTTGAAATCCTTTTGAAGGCTTTCTTTCGAAGCTCGCGTTTTGTAGTCACATGCTAACATCGCACTTAAGTTGTAAGCGTACGTGAAACCCGTAATGAGCGTCGATGGCTAATTGATTAGCGAGAGTTTACGGGTCGTGGTACACTTGCCGACAGTTACTTATTAATGAGTGAAGCTGCCGACGGCTCGAGATAGTTTTTTATGGACCTGTCTGCCTCGTAACTAACGCGAGTAGACGGATTTTCGACCGAGTTATGTCGGGGAAAGCAGTTTTTGTTGTTGGCGGCGATAATGGCTTGTCACATGCACGCTAGTCGTTAAATGTACTGAGATATTGGTTTATTTATTATTGGTTATTGAAGGAAGTGCACCGTATGTAAAGAATTGAAAACTGGGCCACTGACTTGAGATTCAAGCTTCCAAAGAATATGGTGTTCATTAGGAAGAAATAAGAGGAAGTAAAGTGAAATAGAGAAAGAAGAGATCCTACTTATTAAAAACGAAAAAAAAAGTGAAGGTGTGAGGAATAAAGGACCTCTGGAACTGAGAAGTTCGACAGCGAGGCACCTTGACTGCATATTAGTGCTGCTGTTCAACGCATCTAATTGCTCTCGGCAGGTAAAGGGGATCGGGGATCAACTTTAAATGTGAAAGATCTCTGTTGAAATGCGACTTATGAAAAATTGACAAACAAGAGACCATTCGTCGATGGTCCAAGTCATAATTGCTACTATTAGGAAACAGAAACCTGCCACCATGAACCACTCCATCTAAAGGAGGTAAATTTCTGGCAGAACCAGACATCCCCACCGGGGAACAGTATTCCAATAAAAGAATTAAAATTGGCCTAAAACGGGTTGCACTGATTTTATCACTGTTATAAATATATGAGGCATTACGAACAATATATAACTTTCGTGCGGCATTTGCTGAAACTTTCATTAGATTTTTCTCAAAAGTTAGATGTGAGTCAAAAGTTTCACCTAGAATGGTTAAAGCTTCAGACTCATTCAGCAAAGTTCCATCCTCCTGAGGGGAAGGACAGGGTGGGGAATCTGTACGAGATCTGCTAATCAATAGTTTTCGTTTTACTGGAGTTCAGCCTCGTACCCCACAGACTACACCATTCCCTGATCCGGTCCGTGTCCCGATTGAGGCTGAGGGCAGCTTCATTTCTCTTAAGTGGAGACTTTACTACACCAACAAGTGTTGCATCATCGGCATACTGAACAGTGTTGTTTTCCAGGCCAACAACCATACCACTTGTATACACTCAAAATAACAGTGGATCAAGAACACTGCCCTGTGGAACTCCAGACAAAGTAGGTCTCGGTTCACTAAAGATCCCGTCCACAGCAAGTGCCTTGTGATATACTAAATCGAAAGCAGCACTAAAATATATTTGAATTTTTCTGCACTCAAAACCCTTATCATGGTTCCCTTGCAAATGGCATGTCAAGTCTAAAAGAGCATCATAGGTACCGAACTGCTTCCTGTATGCATATTGACTATCAGGTAACAATCCTTTAGATTCCACATACTTATATAGTCGCTTAAAAATAAGTTTTTCAGCAACTTTGGAGAGCACAGGGAGAACAGAGATTGACCCGTAGTTACTGCAGTCTGCAGATATGCGGCTCTTTGGAACAGGCACCACATTACTAAGCTTGCGCTCATCAGCAAAGATAATACGTCGACATAAAAATCTATAGAATCTAGCAATTTTTGGAGACAACACACCAGAAATTTTTTTAAAAAAGCAAAGGGAAGAAACCATCAGGCTCTTCTCCACTCCAGCTATCAAGATTACCCAGAATTTTTTTTAACATCCTTAGAGCGAAATACAGATTTTGTAAGAATAGGTTCAGGACGACAAGTATCAGGGAGAGGGACATCCTCAGCTGATTGCTTAGCTTCAGAAGCTCTATGAAGCAGTTCAGCCTTTTCCCGGGATTAAAAACTCAGCCTTTGACTTGTTATTACTTACAAGAGTCTCAGATAAAAACACCAAACCGTAGTTACGGGCACAACTCTGGGGATGAAGAAAATTTGACCATAAGCTCCGAATATTTGAGTAAAGTACTTTGCAATTTTTATATACTGCAATGAGCAACAGGGCCAGGGTTCAGCTCAGTGTCTCCCGGAAGAAATAAAATGAACATTAAATCAACATCATAACTAATGAATAGACTCATAACAACAGTAACATCGTAAAAATCAACAGAACATTTAACAGCAACACCATCAACAACAACAGTATTTACATTATATACAAAAATTCTGTAGAGAGTATAAATAAACGTTACCATACGTCATTGCAAAAAACGCCGGAAGCAACTGGTCGACAAGATGGGGCCGGCACACCTTGTAAGGCAAAAGAAATCCGCCAGGTTTGCCATAACAACATGGAGAGGACAGTCAGTATGGATTTAGAAATTAAACACTCAGAAGAGAAGATTAGGTAAAGACGAAGCCACTTTCCTGATAATCCACCAAAAAACTTTTGCTCTCTCATCAGCCTCTCTTACATACTTTTCGAAAAAACAGGAAAGTGAAAGAAAAAGAGGATAAATGCCCGATTGCACCCTCAGGCAAGGGAACTCGAACCCAAGACCTTGGAAGGCTACGGTACAATGGCTATGTCACAGTCCAAGGTTGAAGAACAAAGTTTGTATTCAGAGTAGTCTTCTCTTAGAGGGATTGCTTACCAAGGCTAAAGAGTCCCTTCTACCCACTGGTTTGATTTCGGAGTGTCCTTCTCCTAAAAGAGTTGCCTGTCAATGCTAAAGAGTCGCTTCAACCCTAACGCAGCGATATATTGGCGTTCAGTTTAGCTGTCTTGATAAAATCGTTTATACATATAACAAATTCTCTTCATCTTTTTATGCTTAGAAGTTCTCTGTTTGTTGTTACTTTTTTATACGCAGAGGCCTTTTGTTCTTCAGTCTGTATAAAATTTTTTTATATTTTATTGATGCTTTATTATTTTTAGGAAATTGTTCTTCAGTATTATATCATATAATTTTTCTTGTTAGCGCTTTTTTCTCTGATTCTTACATTTTTATTTAGTCCGTCTCTCTCTCTCTCTCTCTCTCTCTCTCTCTCTCTCTCCAGTCAATGAAGACACTGCACTCGCCTTTTTGCAAATGCAGAACCCCCATTGTTTTCTTTGTATTTCTTATCTCTAATTTTAAATCCATTGACGTGTGTAACAAAAACAAAACAAGAAAAGACAGAAAGGGACATAATGTACGTCTGATATTATTCTGGTCTCGGGAAATATTCAGCCCTGCTAATGGTGGAGTTTGTCTGTGTGCGGAATATATATCTTTATAAATGAGACACAAGGTTCTTCATGTGTTTTGTTTTTTCTCAAAGTATATCAGTGTTTATATCTTTGTTCAGCAGCTGTATGACTTTTTTTTTACCCCTCGTCTTATATTTATATCCATATATATTTGGCATCTTTGTGTTGTCATTTATACTCATCTTCTAGCTGGTTTGTCTGTCATTATCGGTTACATTGTTCTGGTTTTTTCTCTCACGCTGTTGCTTCGAACATTTATGCCTTTTTTTTCTTCCATTAGTTCGTATCGTTGTTCATATTTCGTTTTTATGTTTTAAACTTTCTCTTATTAATGGTATATGCTCTGTACCTCTGTACTAAGCATTCTGTACCACTCAGTTTTCCTCAATGCTGAAAAAAATGCACTCTAATTTTTCCATGCGACTTGTGGGCATGTTATTTTACATATACATTTAATTAGGAAATATATATTGAAAACGAAATTCAATTTCCTGGCCGTCATTAGATAGAATCTGCTATCAACTCTTAATTGTAGTCATCACATCATTGCAACTGATAGAAAAAGTTATTTTCATATTAACCCTTACTTTAAATGATTGCAAATACAAGCTTTCGCAATTAGTTAATTACTGGCAAAAAAGTTTTTCGTTTTTAATGCGTATAAGAACGTTGACTAACATCTTATCAGATACAAATACTGTGCATTAAACGTTGAAATTTTTTTGTGGAAAATGAAAGAATAAACGCTAAATAACGAGCTACGAGAGAAATAAGAAAGGAGAATTAAAAAAAGTAGAATGATTATCTCTTGTAGATCGACGCCTAAGGTCGGATCCTTTAATCAATGACCAAAGGTCCATTAAGTTCCAATTAGTTGTCTCCCATCCATTGAGTGTCCATCCTTGGTCGTCGACTACACCTGAGGTCTCAATCGGTGACCGCTTCTACCAGTCACTCGTAATTAACTCACTCAAAGGAAAACAGAGCTACAGGGCCCAATCCCTTCTGGTCGCAAGTCTCTCCTTGCGAAGCAGGGAAATGGGACTTCGGGGGATAACGCTGAAGGCGCCTCTGTTTCTGTAGCTAATCAATTAGAAGGGCGTTTGACTCCATTATCGCCCATCGGTTATTGTGTCGTTGTGGGCAGGTAGCTGATAGCCCTGGCAGGATGTTAATTGAATTTTTTTCTTTTTTTTTTTTATTCTATCCTCTACCACTTTATTTCACAGACCACTAGTGTTTGATTTGGCCTCCGGTAGAGTTGTTTTGTTGCTCACATCTTGTAAAGTTATCCAGTGGATTGTATCTCTTTATGCTGAAAATTTCAGTAGTGGCAATGTTCGAATCGTTTTCATAAGAATAAACGAGCGCGGCGAGGGGATTCCCCCTTCATTCACCTGTTGAACTGTGTGATGTCATCCTAAAGCTGACCGTCGCCTCCATTCATTGATTGGATTCGTTTTCCAATATTCTGTTATAAGCATCAACCACCAAGAAAAGGGAAGAGGGTCATTCGGAGGGCGGAACCGCTCCCGACAGCTGGCCAGGCGCTTCAGCCTCTAAAGGGTGGTGGCCGTCGCAGCTTCCTATCCCGATCGACATCGATAAAGTGAATATTCGATTAAACGGGTCGTAGTAACTTGTGCGTAGGGATGGGGAACCTAAAGCTGTGAGCTGATTGGAGCTATTGACACTCCACCTTTAACGTCCCGTTCGTCAATAGGGTACGAGTTGTGTTGCTTTGCCAATTTCTCGCGAAGGCTATTTCTCTGCTGCCTGGCCCAGGGGAATTTCTTGAGGTCTGCGAAGGTCAGGTAGGCAAGGAAATTTTTTGGTCTTGGTGCATAAATGATATCCATCGACTTGGTTATCGATTGGAAGCTGTAAGAAGCCATCGGTTTGTAGGGGCTATCCAGTGGAATGTTATGAATGAAATCGCACCGGTCGCGCGCTGTTTTGTTTGTTGGCTTCTTACTCTCCAGGGGTTCCGTGTTGATGAAAAGTGATGAACATAGGCAGGGTGATGTTGTGATTATAGTATTGCTGTTTTGTTTTTATTGTGGTTGTTGGTGGGATGTTGAATTTGCATAGATAGTTTTGTGCAGATTGTATTTTATTTGCGTAAAGGGACACTTGCTCAGATTGTATTCACGAAATGTGTTTTAATTGAAATTTTCCTTTTATTTTGTTCGTACTCTACTCTTTCTGGCCACTTTCCATTCTGGTAACTATGATAAATCAGCAGTATGTTAGGCCCCCTCTCTCTCTCTCTCTCTCTCTCTCTCTCTCTCTCTCTCTCTCTCTCTCTCTCTCTCCGCTCATACCTTGTTTGTGTTTGTCTCATTCGAGTTGATGTACATTTCAAACTAGATCGTAAGGGTATAATTATATTAACTAAGTTACTAAAGTATAAGGACTTGTTTTGAAACCAGACCCTGTGGCATCCACGAAGGTTCAAAATGCCATTGGAATAGATGATTGCAAACATCCTAATTGCGACATATTTATGTCACTATTTAGTCTCTCCACCGTCCCCTCTACCGCTCATCTCCCCTTGGGGAGTGTAGTCAAGTTCCCCTCCTTTGGGGGAGGGGAACGGGGTGGAGGAGTAATGCCTCCTGGTATGCATCGTATCCATAGTTATCTGGTGTTAAATTAGCTGGCACTTTTGTTAATCCGTTTTTAGCTTCTCCGCTGCATTGTCAGCCAACAGAGATGATCTCACAGAAATGAGCTGTCGCTCAAGTGACTCACTCTGGCTTAAGTATCGTCGTCGACCAGGACTGAAAAGAAAAACGGCAAAAATAGTTGATAGAATAAAGATTATAGAAGGCTGTGGGAAGTATAGCAATTTTTTTTTTAATTCATCATGCATGATATTTGGCCAAAGTTAGTTCCCTTTGGCTCGGGTTTTCCGAAATATCTGGCATTTATATTTTATTAAAAAAAAGTGGAGAGAGAGAGAGAGAGAGAGAGAGAGAGAGAGAGAGAGAGAGAGAGAGAGAGAGAGAGAGAGACGCTATCTAAATCGGTGTTTCTGGGCCTGTGTGTGTGTATGTCTTGTCCTCACAACCCTACCCCTCTCTATCGCATTCCCCTCACACCCTCCATACCTTCCCCGGCCCCCAAACCCCCTCTCTCCTCCCCCGAGTCCCTTCGGTCCCTCGTCAACATTTTTGCGGGGTATTTATAACGACTGTCTTTCTTTCACGCAACAGCTATTGTTTCGTCTCATAATCAGCAGCGTGGAACGGGGTGGCAAGAGATGGGATTAGGGGAATTTTGCCATCCGAGGGTTTTCTGTATTGGCAAGGGTAGCGTTTTGTATTTAGGTTAAGTTTTTTTCCCCTCTATTGTGTCGAGCTTTGCTTTCCTAGGCATCCAGTTTTTTTCTTTTTCCCCCGTCACTGATAGACTAATTGTTATGTGTTAGTATGTGGCTCCTTTCTCTTTATAATACTGAGTATTTTTTAGTCTTGTTTACCGCATTTTCTCATTAATAATTCCCGTTGGAAGTCATTCGCTCTTTAATCCCTAGAAGACTTTTGTTGCCGTTTGCATACTTCTGCCAACTTTGTATTCGATTCTGAGAATATTACCAGAGATCTGATATGGTATAAAAAAAGGTTATCAGCCAGAAGGTGCTTATTATTCTTGTAATAATTGAGGGGTAATGCGATAGCTGATGAGTGTTGATGCCTTATCTTTTATGTAAGAATACGTTCCAAGATTTATTAAGGGTAGGTGCTTTTTCGAAAATTTTACTGTATAACAGAATTATCCCATATATAACCAAGACGGCAACTTTGTGAAAATCGCGTACGTGTCTGTGTTTACATTCTAATTGCCTAATTCCTCTCAAAAATCTAAAAATGGTATCCAAATACAAAGTTGTTGTTGTAATAGAATAAGTGTACTTCGTACAGTCGATTGCCCCGTTTGAATTTGATTAATACTGTACTTCCCTTGAAGCTTTTCCCATGAGAGGAGAGTATCAGAAAGCGGTACTCATAATAATTACACAGGTGTCAAAAGGATTGAATTACGTATTGGAACAAGCCTAAAACTAATGTAGGTTAGACATAAAACTATTTACGAAAATCGCTTCCGGCCTTGTTTTTTTTTCCCAGTTGAAGGAAGAGTAAAGTAATTAATCAGTATGACGAAGTTAATCCGGAAACATAGTGAGACAAAAAGAAAACTAGTCCGCTCGATCTGTGGATGGGAAAAAGTTAGCATCCTGCTGGAGTAACAGACACTGTGAAGATGGAAAGAATCAATCTTGGACTAAAGTGATTTTATGACACTAATCCAATCTTCCCCTTTCTACTTGTAACCCTTTTTTATATCATCGCTATGTCCCTTTCCTTAACCCTTTCTCCCATCTCTTATTTTTTATTATTTTTTCCTCACCCTCCAATATCTAATCCCCTCACCTTCTTAACTGGCGAGGGCGAGAGGAGGTCGTTGAATCGAAGGGGCGGGGGATGTAGAAGAGGACGGGAAAGGGGGTTGGGGTGGGTGGGTTGATGGCAGTTGTGGGAGTGGGTACCCTTCTCATCCCCCCACCGGATCTTTATTCAGTCGCAGTAATAGTCCGCCATTTCTGAATTTAATTCAATTTGGTATAGTGCTCACACACTCGTAGCTTATAATCGAATTTTTTAATCCTTAGATCCAAAGTCAGTTCAGATGTAAAAGGTAATCTGGCCTCTGCTTAATCGCCAGGGAAAGGTTATCATCAGCGCCGAGGAAAAGCCAGTGTAGCACCTATATCAAGGCGCAATAAGGCTGGTCGTATATTTGCTCTTAGCTTTAATAGATGTACCCCAATATTAGTGGTATAAATGGGAGATATAAGTTTAAGTATAATTATTGTGCCTAAGGTAACGCACTGTACTTCCTGTCTTAAATGTACGTTTTCGCGCCTCATCAGTTTCACGGCAATAAGGATGATCATTTTCTCTCTCTCTCTCTCTCTCTCTCTCTCTCTCTCTCTCTCTCTCTCTCTCTCTCTCTCTCTCTCTCTCTCTCTTACGCAGGAAAATTCCTTGCACTAGTGGTAGGGAAAGAAAGAAGGGACTCTTTTATAAAGCTCTGAACATAATTTGGTTTTTCCTTTTGGTAATTGGGTTGAACCATTAGTTGTTCAACTGACTGTGTGCATCAACTTCAGCTTCTCGGAAGGTGCGGAGAAAACGTTTGATAGCTTTGCGTAATAAGAAGGGAAACAGAACATTTATTTTGTCAGTTCCTAACCTGTCTCAAACGGTAACGCCGTGGATGGAATTAATTGGTAAGAGTCTTCATACTTATCCCATTTATTTAATAGCTTGAATTTTGCCTTCACTGTTACTTGACTCGCGTATTTTTAAATTTACGCACACATTATATATATATATATATATATATATATATATATATATATATATATATTATATATATATATGAATATATATATACGCATTATATATATATGTGTTGTGTGTGTGTGTGTGTATAATTTCTCATCACTTTGGTCGTCTGTTGTTGCACACATACGTGAGTTTAAAGCGAGGTATTTAGCTTTCCTTATTTTCGCCTGGGTAATAGTCGTAAATGATATAGCAGCTACTATACATATATGGAACATAAACCATATGAGAATACAGTAGGCTGTAAGCAAGAGAGCCCATGTAGCGTAAGGAAAATTACAGCAGCCCGGTCACGCTGTTGTCAAGCTCACACACACACACACACACACACACACACACACACACACACACACACACACACACACACACACAAGCACCCAGTTAAAATCACACCGGTTTGCTTGGTTTGGTTTACTTGATGACTGGCTTGGTGTTATCTGGAAATCGGTTGATCATTATCAGCAATGCTGAGAAAGGCGTCACTTATTCATACTGCTATTGAAATCATCTTGAGAATTCAGATTGACCGTGATCTCGGTTATGTGTTTTCAATAAATAAATATATGAAGTCACAGTCATTTGTTTCCGTCCCCTTCCTGTTCTTATTTCATTCTGGACTGGGCTCGTTTATGGCATTCGGTTACCAGCCCATTGTCTTCTGCATTATTATTATTATTATTATTATTATTATTTCAGTAGATGAAACCTATTCACATTGAACAAGCACACAGGGGCCTTTGACTTGGAATTCAAGCTTCCAAAGAATGTTGGTTTCAACCTACCAACGCAGACCCCACACTGCAGCTGTAACTGATCATGATACAGAGTCGGTGATTTTTCATCGCCCTGGAGGAAACGCGAACCCGCAACATCTGAATGGCATGTCACGACACTAACCACTATACCAACGGACCAGCAAAAAGGAAAAGATGAAGTTTATGATAATTTTAAAAGTCCAGATGTGCAACTTTTATTTTGGGTTCAAGACTTCGTAGTTCCAACCGTTCAAGCGGTCTCCCATAACCTATTTTCATACAACCCATTTCTGTTGGTTTTTACTATTGCGTATGTGAAGAGTTTCCAGTTATCTTACAGTTCCCATCGTAGATACAGAAAAGGGAGTTAGAGAATGGATGCCTGCTGGTGGCCCCAATGGGGGGTTTATTGTCCTACATCCCCATCCCCCAAATCGCATCGGAAGCGACGCATTGCTCCCTCTCTCCCTCCCCCTCTCATTCTTCATTGAAATGGGAGACTGCAGTAAGGGAGACGTCTCAGGTTTGAAGGACATTGTGTGATATGTGTGTGTCTGTGTGTAGGATGTGACTCGTCGTCATTTGTATTGTGTAATGAATAACAACCGTGTCATTCGTCCGTTTTAATTTGGTTAGGTCGTGTGTTTACGGTTAGGTTTTTCGTTATTTGCTGTTTCATGATCAGTTTTCCTTTTATGTCATCATTAATTTATTTACTTTTCATGTGAATCTGTTTTCTTATATGTAGCATGTCGAATAAAGCAGCATAATTTTGTACGTTTTCGTTTAAGCACGTCGCCCTACAATTCCTCTCAAGAGTAATTTTACAGTGAAGAAAAAATTAACTGCTAAATGTAAGAAACTTCTAAGAGTTTTCTGTCCATATTTCAAGTTTAGAATTCTTCGATCATCATTAATCAACGAAGCTTAATTTTTTTCATTCTCATCTCTTGCTTTTTTATCTGTCTCTCTCAGCTCATTACCGCTAGACCATATCTCACGCTATCTGAAATGTCACAGAGCCTCTGGCCTCCCGGTCCCCCCGCACTAAACAACGGGCGTTCTTCTCGCCTCGCTCCTCCATCTTCTTATTCTCCCTTTCTGTGAACTTTTTGTTTCTTTCCAATCATTAGACGGACGAGGGATGATAGGGGGAATGTGCAAAAAAAGAAAGGACGCTTCAGCTCTGCGCATCGAGGATGATACATGAATGAGGTTTAAATGTGTGTGTGATACGAAGCGTTATGTATACGTATGATTATGAGTGCGTGTGTGAGTGTGTGTTTGTGTGCAACGAGGAGAAAGAATAAACGTCCCGACCTTGTCTTTATTTGCTAGTAAAGGGACCTAAGAATGGACATGAATATGATTACGTCATATTACGTTACCGTGCTGAAGGCAGAAATTTATTATATATATATATATATATATATATATATATATATATATATATATATATATATATATATATATATACACACACACACACACACACATATATATATATATATATATATATATATATATATATATATATATATATATATATATATATATATATATCTATACATTATATATCATATATATATGTGTGTATGTGTGTGATGTATGTATGCGCACGTGCGTGTGTGCGTGCAACCAAGTGCCCTCTTCAAGACCTATATATATATATATATATATATATATATATATATATATATATATATATATATATATATATATATATATATATATATATATATATATATATATATATATATATATATATATATATATATGGCATATATATATATATATATATATATATATATATGTATGTGTGATATATATATATATATATATATAGGTATATATATATATATATATATTGCCCGAAGAAATAGAAGTTACGGGTAAGGGAAAAGGTGGCACTTGACAGCGAAAGAAGGGCTGATGTACCTCTGCAAAGCTGGATGGTTTTAACAGTCAGGAAAAGCAAAAACATGCAGAGAATGCCGAAGCTTGCTAGATGAGGTAGAGAAGCAGTCATCGAGTTGTGAAAGCCGACCATTATTGATCGCCAATGAGTAAACGTATAATAGTTGTGAAGGGTGTTATGATAGGCTCTGTCCGGTAAGAGAAGGGCTCTCTGAGTGGGCTCAACAGAGTAGGTACCAAATTTGTACCCGTAGTGCGGACCGAGAAGCCACAAGGCGGCACAGAAAGAGGATTGAGAGTAGAGGTAGGGACACGTCGCTGATTCAGTGCTATGGAGGAGGGAGACTAAACACGAAACAGCCAAAGATGAAAGCAATATTCCAGAGAGGAACGATTAAGTGTCCCGTCATATTTTGGTAAATGGGATGACGAAAGGTGCTTAGGACATGTAGGCTAAACGGTATTACTAAATTTTGAGTTTTTGAGTGCAGATTCAGCCATTTGATCTGTGTGATCTCTCTAAAACAAGATTCACTTATCCTGAATATCAAAAATGTTAACAGAGATGAGCTGCTTAGTATTACATTTATATATACAAAAAAGGAACGAAGGATTATATGAGAAAGGTCATAGGAAGAGGGAGAAAGTGTTGAAGTCACTGGCTTAACAGATTTGCTATAGGCCAATTATGATTAGCTTACCAGATTAATGTGGACATATAAAGAAAGAACAAAATTATAAGATTGAATCCGGACGACTTGTCTACGATATCGACTTATGATGTATTTACGTGTTTGGAATAAGTAATTTTTTTATGATACGGGAATGCCAGCACATAGATCTTTGCAAAGATTTTAGGTATTACCATTTTGCAAGAAGCAGAATTCTTATCGACGGACGACGGCTGAAGGTTGTGTGAGATGCGAGTTTGTTTCTTCTTCTTGAACATCGATCGTCGTTTTGCTTTGGAGAGCTTTCCAAGAACTGCTGTTCGGCGAAATTCATCATTCTTTGAATTTTAAATATATTATGAGTCGTGCAGTTTTACAAGCACAACAGACGCACAGAAAAAGATTTGAATCCCCAGGGTCCTTTGCTGTATCCGATGAACAGCCAGATAATGTCCGCATGCAATCACATACTTACAAACAAATACACCAGTATAAGTTCCATCCCTTACGGTCTCACATTCAATATCACATCTCCACTTATTCACTTTCTGAGTGGAAGTTAACTATGGTTTAACAAGTTAATGCTAGGGTCACTCAACCCACGCCCGGCATAGCTGTGTAATTTTAGCGTACACTTACATACATACAAACTGGTACGCATAACTCCTAGAAATTCTCGCGACGGTATTGTTCAAGAAGGGGAATCATGCTGGTCTCAGTTCAGTCTGTCTCATATATATATATATATATATATATATATATATATATATATATATATATATATATATATATATATATATATATATATATATATATACGTTTATATGTATATGTGTAATGTAATATATATATATATATATATATATATATATATATATATATATATATATATATATATATATATATATATATATATATATATATATATATATATATATATATATATATATATATATATATATATTTCAAAGGGATGATGGGGTGGAAGGGATGGAGAAGGATGACATCGGTATGTATGGTGCACTTAAATAACAATTATTTTTTATTTATGGGATATGTTCGTGCTTAAAATAGTCTTCTACTCCCATCAGTACTGAATTTTAACATAAGTTTTTTCCTTTTCCGTCAAAAAGTTATACATTTTTATCCATCTTTCTCTTTGCAGTATAACCTCACATTCTAGCTCGACGTACAGATAGTGACTCCCTCTTCCTCGCACACACACACAAACACACACACACACAAATGAACATAATAATGCCAGTCTTTATGTCATTAGTGGAGCCTTTTCTCGCCCACGAGAGAGACGTATGTCCGTTTCAACGCACGGAAAACATATCAGTAATTTCAGAAAGATTAATTGTCCTATGAACACATGTATACACATTATAAGACCTCTAGTGTGTTTGTTGGAGTGTGGGCTCTCTCTCTCTCTCTCTCTCTCTCTCTCTCTCTCTCTCTCTCTCTCTCTCTCTCTCTCTCTCTCTCTCTATTTAATTCTCTATTTATGTTTTGATTTTCATAGGTTTGTGCATGTGCCCTTTTTAGTTTTGTATCCAGGTTTGTTTAGGTTGACGATCGTTGATGTGTCTATCAACAGTCATTCATTCTTCGCAAAGTTTTGTTTCCTTCGTTGAGAAACGCGTACAAAAATGTCGAAAGTTTATTGAGTTTATTGTGTTTTTATTACGGTACAACACGTTTTACGCAAATCCCCTACGTGAAACTTTGAGTTTCTTTTTCTAAATCAACGGAGAAACCAGATCATTTACTGTAGATTTGATTCGTACTCGAGCTTCTGAAAGGAAACTTTGCAAAAACACCATAAGTGGATCGTATTTTTTCCAGTTTAAGCTAGTATGGTGAAGAATTTTTTTTTTCAATGGTGGGTAGAATATAACCTTGCAAGTGTTAAAAAAGAGGTTATGTAAATATTGCAGAAAATTAGATAGATTTGTGGAAAAAATTTCGCCCATATTTTCTTGTTCTGAAGTATAAGTTTTGTATTAGCCAAGTTAGTTTTGGCGAATTAGTGACCATTCAAGATGTACACAAATATATATATATATATATATATATATATATATATATATATATATATATATATATATATATATATATATATATATATATATATACTGTATATATATTTATATTTATACATATATTTATTTATATATATTTATATTTATATTTATATTTATATTATATTTATATTTATATATTAATATTATTCTGAAACTCCATTTAGTCATGAACATCCGTTTATGTAATATGATTCTTCGAGTCAGGGTGACGTCATGTGTTCCGCGGATACACTTCGTCTGTGTCTTTACTCCGTGACGAAAAACACGTTTGTGATCACAGCGAGTGGTAAACGTACATTTGGTACAGATCTTATACGAAATGAAAATTTCAGAAGAGATTTAAACCTAACCTTGAAAGATTCGTAGGAGATTTTATAATTTTTTGTTCGGGTTGACTTTGGGTTGTTCGGTGCAACATATCAAGTTTCGTTGATTGCAGTAACATTTTATGTTTTGTGCACTTGTTATGTCATCTTTCTACCTCAGAAGACCTAAGGTTTCCCCAGCAGGAAGATTGGAAGGTATCATTCTCAGGAGACGTGAGTATCATCGTATAGTAGTCATTGTTGCCCCAGCAGATATCAGAGGCATTTTATTCCTGTTTCATGACAAACCTGTAACAAGAATCCAACTGAGGCACCTTTGAGGTACCACCTGTAAGAGGAAAAGAGTGGCATTGTTTTCATACTCCTGTCAATGTGACCTTCTTGCCAAAGAGAAAATCGTCTTCCTTTAAATTATATGTTGATTAGCATATTCATTCTGCAAATGCATAATACTCTTTGTTTACCGTTAACGCTAAGTATTCCATCATAACCCAAGTCAGCTGTAGTTTTCTGAAGAAATTGCAATTATATAGACAAACTGTACATAACTGCCTCCAGCCTTTTTTACGAAGAGGGGGTGAGGGTGCTTGTCCCATCCTATCGGTCATCCCCGACTGTAGGCCACTGCAGTCGCCTGACTACCAGACACACAATTATTGCTTATATATTAACCCGAGCGATCTCGGACGTGGATTTTATTGCATGAAATCTTGATGATCCGCTACAAGAGTTGGTTGCTTGATGACATTAGGAAATACATCTAATGTTGAAAATCTGAACATGACCATTATTTTACAATAAATACAAGGAAGAATACAAAATTGCAATATTAAGTGTAAAATTGCGTAAAAAGGCCTGTCAACACGTCTTGTAAATTGATGGGCAATGAAGAACTCATTAGAAATGGTCTTGTGTAGAAATCCCAAGAGATTGAGTAGTTCACCTTGGAGCCCTTGAGCTGATCACGACAGATATTTCGGACAAATATGGTTCCTGGCGAATATCACACTAACCTTCATCAGCCCACTTAGATATGGCCCATTTTGATTCGTCCGGGTTACGTTTTGTCTTGCTTTGCCTTTTTTTTTTTATTTTCACTGGTCTAGATCCAAGCATTAGGAAAATATGTCTCTAATATCATGAATCTTCCCTTATGAGTCGAGGTCTATATCCATTAATGAAAAGGTCATAGGTCACCTTTAATGCTTCCCTTTCCCTTAATACGCCCTGGTATGTTTACCTAAGGCTCAAATGATATGACTCTTTACTTCTTGAAACTTGAATATTTCAGAAATACTAGTCACCTGTAACACGAGGGCTGCTGTGCCGGTGACAGCGGGTACTTGTTGCCTATTAGATTGAGAAAAGAATAGGATGATGATAAATAAAAAATAAGTGGTAGTATGCGGAAAGAAAATTACTCAGCTAATGACCCAGAATTTCCATTTCAGAGACAAAGATATGAGAGATAGACTGACAGACAGACACCGGATGAAATACGGAAAATAATGATAAGTAGAGTATAACGGAAAATTTCTGGTACTTAGATAAGACTAAAATGAGAATAAATTATCTGTTGAGTCACATTCTACAGGGTTGTAGTGTTAGTGTAATTATGTAGTATAGTAGGTTTGTAACAGGAATTTAAATAGCTAAACATCGCCTACATTCATCTGGCTAATTCAAGAGTTGCCAAGTTCAAAGGAATATGACCGAATGTTGAGGCTGACCTAGAATTATTTTTACACTTCTGTCCCGGAACATGCTAGATTGAGCTGTTTAAAACGATCTGGATATAGTATACAGTGCATATAATCTGTATGTAAACACGACATATACATTACATTATATATATATATATATATATATATATATATATATATATATATATATATATATATATATATATATATATATATATGTATATAATATATATATATATATATATATATATATATATATATATATAATATATATATATATATATATATATATATATATATATATATATATATATATATATGTATATAGTATATATATATTATATACATTTAATATATATATGTATATATATATATATATATATATATATATATATATATATATATATTCATTATATATGTTCTTATTTATTTACTCAGCAAACTTCAATCCATCAAAACAAAGGACTGTTGAATATGCCAATGTAAAAGGATAAGAGAGAGAGAGAGAGAGAGAGAGAGAGAGAGAGAGAGAGAGAGAGAGAGAGAGAGAGAGAGAGTGTACAGTTCCTGAATGACACCTCGACTCTCATTCTAGTTATTGTTAAGGCCGTAGAGCTCTCTGCACATTGTCATCTTATTACAGCCCTTCTCATTCCACCTCCAAGTCTCCTAGGGTCTCTCCCTCCCCTCAGACCAAGGACTTCCCTTCCCCCTCCTCCTGTAATGACCCCCACCGCTTCCCCTACATCTTATTGTAGCAAGGTCATCCTATTCCTTCCCCTCCTCCGCCATCCTTTTGGTATCCCTTCACAAGCGGGTGTGTTCCTCCCTCGGCTCTCTTCTCTCATGCTTGTTTATAAGGGGTATTTTGACACTCCTTGGGCGGATTGGGAGAGTTCACGTGACACTTTTGACACACTTGACACTTCATTGCTCTCGAGCGAAGGGCAGAAAAGGGCGGGGGTGGGGGGGAGTTAGGAAATTTTCGCTGCATTCTTGTTGCTTGAGTGAAGGTCGTAAAGCGCTGCCCTTGATGGCAAATCCTCCGTATTTCAACTCCTCCCCGTCACCGTATCCCCCCCCCCCACCGTGCCCCCATTCCCATGTTTCTTCTTTTATCTTTCTTCTGCGTTGACATATTTACACTTACTTGGCTTTTGCTTCTTTAGTTTATTTTGGTTTCTTCAAGTTTTTTCCCTTACACCTTTTTTACTTTTTTAATGAAAGATTATCCTACGCACTCTCTTTTATTCATCTTTTGATTTTCCTGTTTAATGATTTTGTATTTCTGCTAACGAATCTTGGTGGATGTGATGGTTTTAGCTATGTTTTTGTGTTCACGTTTAAAAATAAATCTTAGGAGCGAATAATTGGTCTCTGAAGAAAGTTAATGAAAACATTAATGGAGTGATCAGCTCCGGATAATTAATTTTTGGCCACTATCGGTGAAGCTGTGATGATTTATCTCCATTGAAACCTTGTCGCCAATTACGATGCCTATCTACTTTAGCTGTCAAACTTCTTACCAGTTATGGCAAGGGGCGTTGCAGTTGCTTGTTGGAGGTATGCTCACTACTTGTCCATTGTCTATCGTCTGCAGCGCAGTTTGTCTGTCTGTCTGTCCTTCCCTTAACCTGATTTTGTGTGAATTTATTTAGCCCAGGTTTGACTTTTTCTTAGACTAGATTTTTCTGGTTTTGAAGGCTTATCTTTTTTTCCAATCAGATTTTCCTGCTTTTGAAGACTTATGCCCACACAGTCCTGTAGCAGGAAAGTAGAGCTGTAAAATTGCCCAGATGACCACCCTATTTATTTCCAGTGATTTTTCGTTAAACGATTGTAGGTGAGTTTGATTCCGTACTGTTTCTTTCATGTAGCCAGTGCTAAAGGACCCCATTAAATTGCTTGAAATAATGTTGCCAACTGATAACTATTGAAAATTTAATGTAGATGAAAGTCTGCCTGAAAGTGTAACATTGATTAAAGTAATAAAAATGTTGAGACCAAGAAGGACATCAGTTGGACCAAGCTGATATAAACATAACAACATATTATGTTTTACGAGTCGTTGTCAGTTCTGGCCTGAACTTTGGCGTTTCGTCTCTCGCTTTTCTCATTTGGTCTTAAAAATCTGATTTAGTTCTCTGCACTTCCTTTACGAGGCGTTTAATGATTGTTAGCTTCTTTTGAGTCCAGATTTATTGCGAATTATAGCTTCATAAAAGATTTTATCAGGACACTATACATATATATATATATATATATATATATATATATATATATATATATATATATATATATATATGTGTGTGTGTGTGTGTGTGTGTGTGTGTGTGTGTATGTATATATATATATATATATATATATATATATATATATATATACATACATATATATATACTATATACAGTATATAATACACACATATATGTATGTATATATACATACATATGCTGTGTATATATATTATATATATATATATATATATATATATATATATATATATATATATATATATATTATATGTTTGTGTGTGTGTATGAATACACAGTATATGGGAAGCTTGGACAATAAAATCCTTTATGAAGCTGTAATTCGCAATAATGACTCAACCTCAAAGGAACCTAGGAGACATTAAAAAATCTTGGTAGAGAAATGAAGGAAACTAAATGAGAAATGAAGGAAACTAAAATATGAAGTTTCAGAAAGCCAAGGAAGAAAGCGAGAGACGAATAACAAAAGTTTACGATGAAGCTGACAATGACTCGTCACTTTCACAAGCATTCTTAAATGTAACTGTCCCGTTCCATTTTAGTATTATTCATAGCTGCCTCTCCTCTGTACTTTGGACTTACAGCTCAATAAAAATGTCTGCGCTTTGTTGTGACATTATTTCTCCAGGTGCATATTTTATTCTGATACTAATTCGTTCATTAACGTGCCTTTGCCTTTTCTTTTCTAATGCAACTTTATTAATTGTACTGTATTTTATTAATTGTACTGTATCTGAACAGTCTGTCTACAATTAAGTTTCAAGTAGTCTCCACCTTTTCTCTACTTCTTTATTATTTCCTTTCATTATACCAGTGTTTTTTTTTTAGTCGATCACTTTATGTCTTTATTCCTTGACCTACATCCTCTAACAATTATTTTTATATCTACTTCCTGTTTGCCTGTACCCACAGAGAACCTGCTGACTTGCTGACCATATTAATTAATTTTACATTCTAATCATGAAAGCCTTCCAGTTTAGTATTTTTAACCTTTACCTATTTTTCATCTATCGTCTCCTTGTGTACTATTCACTCTAAGTTCAAATTGAACTCGCCTTTTTAATATAGATTTGTTGTTCCAGTATGAGTACTTTGTTTCCTATTAAAGTTACCTATTTTCACTTTTAGAGTAGCAAGAAAATATGGTATGTTTCCTGCATTTCCCCTTTTTACCATTCTACCCATATTAACCTGTCTTGTCTACCCTGTTTTAATGCATAATTTAATTTTTTGTATTTGGCAGATACACTTTCAAGTATACTTTTGAATTTTATTTGGAAACCATGTGTATCCAACAATCTAGCCCCTTCAAAAACATTTTAGTTGTATTTTCATTCACTACAGAAATACCGCTGCTATTAAGGGTATATTTGCCACCTACCTTTAGATTTAAATCACCATTTGCAACCACCTTTTTTTTATTCAACAATTCAGCCAAACACAGATACAGAGTCTTTCAGAACTATTTTATTCCTCCCCCATTATTTACCATTCCTTGACTTTACTCATACCATCTTAGCCTTTCGCTTGCCATATTGAATTTTATCCATATGATTCTAGTACTTTCAACAGTATTCCTTCACCAACCCCTGTAGTCTTCATGGCATACCTACCCCTAACCCTTTCATTGCCTTGCATGTCTCAGTTACACAATAGGCAATCGCTTCCAATACTGAATACATTTCCTTTTACTTTTGTTTTACGATCTACCATAACGTCCAGTTTTCAGCGGGGTATGGTGGAGTTGAGGTTTGCAGATCATAGTGATTGCAGGTAGCGAAGAGAAATTGTAGAAAATAGTGAAAGAATTTAAGAAAAGAAAGTGTAAAATGAATGAGAGCAAAAGTAAGGTTAAATCAGTAAACTGAAACCAGTAAGGTGGAGGAATGAATGATGATGATGTTGGAAGAATTAAAGGAATTTATATGGGTGTTTTGGGGTTAAATGTGACGGATGATGGAAGGATGAGAAAAGATGTAAGTCACAACGTAGATGAAACAAAGTAGCAGGATTTTGACATACGAACTGGAGGGAAGAGTTGTGTCCATGGAAGGCATAGTTGAAATGCTTGAAGTTATTGTTGAAGCAACTGTACTTTATAGAACCGAAATGTGGATAGTGTATAGAAAGAAAAGGAAAACTGTTCAGATGAACTGCTTGTATACTTTACATGGGCCGAGATTGAAGATGTGAGAAGTGTTAAAAAGTTAAGTATATCTTAGTTTAACCAGACCACTGAGCTGATTAACAGCTCTCCTAGGGCTGGCCCGAAGGATTAGACTTATTTTACGTGGCTAAGAACCAATTGGTTACCTAGCAACGGGACCTACAGCTTATTGTGGAATCCGAACCACATTATAGCGAGAAATGAATTTCTATCACCAGAAGTAAATTCCTCTTATTCTTCATTGGCCGGTCGGAGATTCGAACTAGCGGCCAACAGAGTGGTAGCTGAGAACGGAACCCGCTCTCCCAACGAAGAACAATAAAAAGATAAGTAGAAGTATGAAAAAGGTAAGTTTTGGAGAAAGGATGGATCACAGTATTTTGAGACTGTTTTCATTTGAAAGGATGGAGGACGATAGGCTCGTGAAAAGAGGATGCAGTTCGGACAGCGCTGGATAGATGTGAAGGAGGTACTGCGAAGAAAGGGCCTTAATATCCAGAAAGCTGGGAGTTCATGCAAGTTAGAGTGAGTTGCGCATTGTGTTCCGATGCACTGCTAATAAGCCTTCTGAAAATTGTGTATGGAGTGGCTATTGTTGTGGAACTTTCTGCACCAAGGGGTTCATTCACGATTCAGTAGGTAAAGTATGAATGTGGCAGCAACTGTTATGTTGATTTTTTTTTCACTGCAGCCACTCTCTGTCAGGTGAAACTTTTACATCTCTCTCTCTCTCTCTCTCTCTCTCTCTCTCTCTCTCTCTGTATATATATATATATATATATACATATAAATATATATACATATATATATATATATATATATATATATATATATATATATATATATATATATATATATATATATATATATGTGTGTGTGTGTGTGTGTGTTTTGTGTTTTGTAGAGTAAATTCAGCCTTTTTAATTTCTATGCAGTTCGCTGTAGTGTTGCCGATGGAGATCTGATACGTAGACGGCAATGTTTTTCATACACCTTTTCACCGCAAAGTAAAACACTTTAAAAAAGTTTCTGTTTGGTATTTTACAGTCGTGGTTCATGTTGATGTTATTTTTTATTATTGTATATTTTTTATGTTCTCTTATTTGTTGTGGCTATGAGAGCAAGTTAGTTACTTCCTGGGTTTCAAGGTTCTATATAAGCCATTTTGTAGGGTAGAAACCGTAAGAACCTTAATGTATGTATGTAATATCCCTTTGGAAGCAGATTATTAAACAAATAGCTGTGTTAAGTTAATGTAAATTTTTGTTATCGGATTATACATCAGATTAAAAGATTGTTCTTTTAATTTATAGGTGCACACATTATTTTTTAGCCGATACTGTAATACACAATTTAAAAGGAATATAAACGAGAAATATGACTGGTCAAGGCTTACGTTCTTCAGTAAAAATTAAATTTTGCTGGTATTTCCAGTGCTTAAATAAAATCAAATCTGGCGAAACTCGAGAGCTGAACATTCGTGTTCGACTGATACTGGTTTGGTTCATGTATTGCCAGGCATGCCATCCAGTGAAGTTATTGTGTATCTGATAAACGGTATTAGTCCACTTGTAAAAAAGTTTAAAGTTTCTGAAATGCTCGGGAGTGCACGAAAATTAGGAAGAATTTTGCGCACAGGATTTTGAAGCCATTCGAAATTTTTCGGCAGTACTATAGGCGTTGTATTTAGATTTGTTTTTTATGTTTCGTCAGCCAGTATACTTGGAAATAGTCCCCATATATGACTGATTGAACAAGGAACGATAACTCTCAGGTCTGACCGACACCGTTAAGTATCAGCGCCTGGTGATACTAGTGTGTTCTTTAATGGTTCTTTGTCTCTACAAAAGACAAATATTTTGAAACGTATTCTGTAAGAATGGTGGCTTAGATTTACGTCGGGGGCAGAAATCCAGACAGGCGCACACGCCTGTAAGCACACACAGTTATTATTATGTGATATGTTCCTCAAATAACACCTATTTGTTATTCAAAGCAGACAGCAGTCCTCGCAGAGTCCTGAAGCACAAAAATAATGATAAAATACTCCGACGGTTTTTTGTATTGTGTGTGGGGAAGGGAAAGGGAGAGGGGGGAGGGGGATTTGGGGAGTGTCCGTCGTAGAGATTGTAATCCCCCTTACTCCTTCCTCCCGGCTCCCTCACACCCACTTACCCACCCCTCGTGGCTCGTGTTACCCATAATGCACCAGGAAGCAACAACCTGTTTCGCTAAGCCCTCATACAATATTTCTGGACCTCTCTGAATCGTGGAATACAGTCCGTGTAATATTTCAACAAACTTGTAATAAGCTATTCTGGTAAAATTGCGGCTGTATTATGCAGACACTTTCCGACAACTTGGTTCCAAATTTTTGGGAACCTCAACTTGATTTCACTTGGTGGCAACACGTTTGTGTATGTGTGTATGTGCGTGCGTACGTATGTATTTATTCGCTCGGTCAAGATCCGTTGCGATGATGACTGTCCCTTATGAATGCCCGCGCGCGCGTGTATATGGCGAGACCTCGAATGAGCTGATTTATCTTTATTTATATAGTTTAATGTCAGCCTTTTTCACGCAGAGCTTGGTTGAGATGGAATTAATCTGCGAAATAGATCATGAGTTGAGGAAGCAGGGCGATTGCAGAAGTAACACAAAGAGTTATGAAAAGAAAATACAGCGATGGAAATGACTTGCGGGAAAACGTTGCAAAAAAAATGAGAGAGAGAGATGATGCCACGGATCAGGAGATTAAGAAAAAAGAAGAGAAGGGAGGAAGGCGGCCGCACCCCGCCTGTGCTCCATGATGAGATTGTGATGTTGCCCCGATACCAAATTGGAGTTGATGATTTCCAAGGATTAGTGTCTATCATGTCTTGGTTTAGAGAACACGCCTCCTTTCAAGATGGCGTTGAATCAAAGCCCGCCAAACGGCTCTAATAACCTTTGTTGTTCACACGCTATAGATCCTTCTCTGTCGTGGTCTGCAAAGTGTCTCTATCCTTGACTTTTTTACTGTCGTTTTTTTATCCATGGTTTTTGCTCTGCCATATTTTTTATTGCGTAGTTGTCTATACTTTAAAATTGCACACACTCGCATATACAGTATATATATATATATATATATATATATATATATATATATATATATATATATATATATATATATATATATATATATATATATATATATATATATATATATATATATATATATATGTATGTGTGTATGTGTGCAATTTTAAAGTATAGACAACATACATTCATATACATATATATATATATATATATATATATATATATATATATATATATATATATATATATATATATATATATATATATATATATATATATATATATATATATATATATATGCATAATGTATGTATGCAATTTTAAAGTATAGACTACACACAGTAAAAAAAGGAAGAGCAAAATATAAAGTTTGGAAATCGGATAGACTAACATTGCATACCATAGTAAGATATACAAAAGTCTACTACGGTGTTTATTATTAAACAAGCATGGATTTTGGTAAGACAATGAAGAAACTACATAAAAAAAATTGTCGATTTAAGAATGAAGCTTCAAGAAGACTATTAGGAGTCAGTTGGAAGAATTACTAGAAATAACACTATAAGGAAAATTACGGCGTTATATCAGTAGTTAAGAGATGATGATGATGATGAAAGGGAGATGGAGAGGGATTGGACATGTCCTCCGTAGATTCAGCGGGGCTCCTGTGGAGTGTGGACACCAGAAGAGTTGGAACACCCAGACGTACTTGGACGACACCTGTGAGAAAGGAGGCTGGAGGGAAGTGGAGATTTGTGGAAGATAAAGCATAGGAATTTCTTGGAGTCCCTTTGCTTCACTATTGGAGATGATATATATTTATATATATATATATATATATATATATATATATATATATATATATATATATATATATATATATATATATATATATATATATTTGTATGTGTGTGTATATAACATCTCTAACGCCATGTGTGAAGCAAAGGAACTACATACACTTATACACACATATATGTATTGTATATATATATATATATATATATACTGTGTATATATATATATATATATATATATATATATATATATATATATATATATATATATTATATATTATTTTTTTTTTTTTTTTTTCGATATTTCAAATCCACCGTGCATATATCTAAAAGAAAACCTTTCATTTGGGACTTTCAAATTTCACACCAGGTCTTTTCTATCCAGAAGTGTATTGTTTATGCTACCTATCTTAACATTGTCATAACTTCTTTTGATTATTAATGTATTTTCATAATCTTAGACCGTTCATTGAAATAAATTGTCTGTTCATGTTATCATAGCTGGATCATCTGCAAATTTTACCTCTTTCAGTAAAGTTTAGGTAATTTGTCCTTCCTTTAGTAAAATACTATTCTTCGGTGTGGATGTCTACCTCTGCTAGAGATTTCAGTTCTAGAGGTCCCGTATTCTTCACACCATTGGGCTGTGGAACAGCCTTCCTGAGGACATTATGCAATTGGAACCTCAAAAGTTCAAGTGAGGATGCAATGTGTTACTACCCTAAAGCAATTCTCCTCACATTTTGTAAGTTACTTACATTTTTATATATTTATTTATTAATTTGTTAATTTATTTTTTTCATTTCCAATAACTGATCTCTTCTTTCTCTATTTCCTGTTGCCTTCTGTTCCTTCTTTCAAGCGAACGTCGTATTCTTTGGACGCTTGAATTTCAAGCCAGTGGCCCCTGTGGGCTTGTTCCGTATGGATAGGTTTCATCTTCTAAATAATAATAATAATAATAATAATAATAATAATAATAATAATAATAATAATAATAATAATAATACTAATAATAATAATAATTTCTTTAGTTTCTTCTAAAACGGCACCTAATTTTCGGCATACTCAGGTAATGAACAATGGAAAATATTGATCTCTCTCTTCTCATCACATCGGTTGAATTTTATTTATGCATTTGCCTTATCTGCTGCCAAAATAAATCTCATATCTAAGTGCAGTCCTTTCCCAGATTTTTCACATAGAGGGGAGTTTACTTTTTATCATCATTCCTAATGATTTTAATCATAACTTTCCTTGTTTTCTCTTTGTATTACATTTTTAGCCAACACGTCAGTCAACTTGTTATCTCTTTTTTTTTTTTTTATTCACATAAAATTTTTGTTTACATTTTTGAGATTTGCCCTAGTTGGTTTTCCACTCGTGTCCTTCACTTGTCACAGCACTAGTCAGGGACTTATTTCATTTTTTATTATGATATGAGGCATCTGATTAATTGTACATTTTTTTTTGTCTTTATGCTCAGATTATGTTGCTTGTTGTTTGTATAATATATTCATATTATGTTGTAGTGGGTACTGCATATTTCTAGATCTAATGCATTCTCTCTCTCTCTCTCTCTCTCTCTCTCTCTCTCTCTCTCTCTCTCTCCTCTCTCTCTCTCTCTCTCGCCCGTACATCTTTTTTCCCCTCTTTACCCCACTCTCATATATTTAAAGCTCTAATGAATAGGACATAATGTAAGTCGGGTGGAAATATAACCCCAGAGTAGTGTTGATGCATTTGCGATACATTAGTGTTGGATGGAAGCAGATGCAATGGGGCCTTTATGAGTTCAGCCTGTGCGTCTGTGAGTAAGGCAGTGAGTTACTCTCCCTTACCGTTTTTGGGGGGAGATTTGGCGGATTCTAATGTCCTACAGGTGCTGCTGCTTCGTCCATATCTTTTGTAGTCTCTTCGGCGGTGTCTTTCTGTGTTCAGGGCTTTATTTGGGATCGAAAGAGGGAGGGTTGATGGCTGAAACAAGCTGAGTGTTGAATACTGTTTATCGTAAGAATTGGAGTTAGCGTCTTGTTTTTGCGCATCTTTTTTATTTGTTCTGATTTGCTTTATGTCTTAAGAGGGAGGATTAGCTAACACTAAAACGAGCACCCCATTCTCCTGTGGTTACTTTATAATTTATATTTATAGTTTCTCTGTGTAATTAACGGTTGTATGGTCTCCTTATATAATAAATATTACCCAAGCCCCCGGATAATCAGGACAATCCTGAAAAGTATCTTTTCCTTTCACTAATGGAATCCTAAAAAGTGTGGAAAAGACACAAATAAGAATCTGATGTATTAAATACGGTGTGATACGGATTTTTTTTTTTTTTTTCGAAATGAGGTTTATTTTCTCAAGAGCCAAAGAGACATCATGTGGTAATTTGCTTTGTAAGTATGTGGAAAGTACGCGTATCATTTACGAAAAAGTCTTAAAAATCAAAATCTAATCCTTCGGGCCAGCCCTAGGAGAGCTGTTAATCAGCTCAGTGGTCTGGTTAAACTAAGGTACACTTAACTTAAAAATCAGAGGCTAGATAAATCAAGATGTGGTTCCGGCATGCAGGATGATTTGTAAGAGGGTGCACAAATTTACTTCGATGATCAACGAGTGATAGTGATAAGAACAATTTGGAATCCAGAAATTTAATGAGTAATTGAGACAAAATTTAGTGAAGACCGCTTCAGGGATGAATGGGGAGTTGAGGGAGGTCGGTGATCTTGTTCAGTGGCGTTGAACCCAGATGGGTTTTACCCAAGGTTTGGTAGTTAGTGGGTTAACTGGAAAGTGACTAATGTCTTGGTTTCGTTGAATAAGGATGCATATTTGGCTGTAGTTGAGAAACAACCTTCGCTTCGATTCATAAAACAAATATGAACAGTTGTTGTAAGCGACATAACAAGGTTGCCACTTTCGAATGTTTTTGTGTATATCTTATTCCTTTGTTCTTCATCTACAGTTACCGTAAGCGTGAGGATCAACAGCATTGTGACAAGACGTCCTGCTTAACGAGTGAGAATGTATTGAATGGCCGAGGTATCGCAGCTAGATCTCGCATGGTATGCAGAGGTACCTGTACCAGAAAGATAAGTTTTTGCATCTTTCCCAAGAATAATTTTCCACCTGAAGGTCCCTAGCATCGGTCGGACCAGCGGACATGGAATCGTTAGCGGGGAGGTTAAAACGGAAGGTTGAGGAAAAAAAAAAACCCTCCTCCAGAGCCACATGCTGGTTGAAGGGGGACATTTACCTCACTCCGCTTCCCATTATGAAAACCCTTCTAGACTCAGCATGGAGGAGGGGGAAAAAAAAAGGGAAAACAAAAACTATTAAACATCAAAACTGTTTCGGCTGAAACGCGACGACATCATGAAAGCCTGTAAATCAGTGGGAAATGGACCCCACTGACGACCACTTTTTCCCGCCAAATGACAGGAGTTCCTCGATAAGAGGGTGGTGAAATGCGGGAAAAACAAGCTTGGATATAGTTTCGGCGCTTTAATGTGAATGAGCCCAGAGCCATATTCCATAATTCGCCATTCCGTTCGTCACACACTACAGTCCAACGACACCTATCGAACGAGTATTTGCATGCACAATATATTTGCCAGACGGAAATTAACTCCGTGTTCCTTCATAAGCAGCATATTTTGTCTTTTTATTCGAGTGTTTTAACAGCGTTCCCGTATTACTCTTTGATTGTGTTTTTTGTGACGTAGATACCTTTGGTGTTATTGAA
>NC_089747.1:21387500-21390000 GCF_040412425.1 Macrobrachium rosenbergii
CTTTCGACCCATAATATCGTTGAAAACGGACCCGATAAACAGTAGCTCCTTGTATCATGCAATAAGAAAAGTAAAATCCGTTCGGCTATCGTTGTAAGAGAGAGAGAGAGAGAGAGAGAGAGAGCCAGAGAGAGATGACAGGCCCACGAAATGTGATAATTGTGCGTTACGCCGATTATATTAAGCGATATTAAACATCGTTTGGAGATAAAGGCGCTGTAAAATGTTCGGTCTTATGGCAATGCTCACGTTGATAAATTGAAGGGTCTCAGCGGGTCGGTGGCTACGAAAATGAAAATCCTATAATTAGATGATTTTTTCTCCTCCTCAGATCAAGTCATAAAACGTAACGATATATTGATCTGAATGAACTTTTACCTTTTGCCGCCTTTTAGGAGGTGTTGCTCTTCCTCAGCCACTTCGTTTTGGTGTCGTGTTAAACCCGACTGTTAATCCTCTCGTTCTTGCATTTGCTTGCCAATTGTTGTCATGTTTGGTATTGCCATTTCATTATTTGCCTGCCTTTTCAGAAATTTGCTTTTTTAAATATTTTCATGATTGTAATACAGTTTACTGTAATCTGTGAGACCAGTTATTCGCGCGCGCTCTGCCGATCTCTCTCACCTCACCAGCTAGAGACCCCGAGATCGATCCCAGAGGGGGTAAACCACTGGACCCTTTTTCGGACACGCTTGCGCGCCTTGTGTGCACTCGCTTATTGTTTATGCATAAATGGAAGTTTTCATTTGGTCTTATTCATTCATTCGATCTGATGGCTCGCCTTTTCATTACATGCTTCGAATTTGCATTAATTAACTGGTCATTGGTAATGTCCCCATTAACGAGGGTTGTTCTCTCATTATTAGCGATAGTTCTCTCATTAATGGGATAATTATTCCAATATTAATGATAATTTTCCCGCCAGGAGATTGCTCTCCCGTTAAACGGGTAAAACTTTTTCCGTTATGAGGTAGTTTTCGGCCGTTAAATGCTACTTTATCTGTCTGCTCAAAAACTGCTAGAAAATAATTTTGTAAGTTGAGGGTTTTGGTGTAGTCGAGGGGACTTACTCAGTACATTAGCTGGACTTGCGAGTTTCCTTTTCATAATGACTTGACGTCAGAAATGGTGCCGAAATTTTAGGGATCTTCCATGCTCTTTGGCAACAGCTGGAAACAAATTGTGCGTGCTTGTTCGTGTATATATATATACATACATAAATATGTATGTATATATATATACACACACACACGTGTGTGTGCAAGGTGTTTGGCTTCCGCATCTCTGCAGGTGTTCTGGAATAAGGTTGCTTATCAAGTTTTCTAAAGAACCTCATGGTTGATGTCCATCTCAGTCCTATAAATGCCATCTACCAACTTCAGAAATTTGGTCAACAGAGGCACGGTGGGTTTTAACAGTGTGTGCCCAGCTACCTGTCCTCGCCCGTGTGTCGAACTTGGGTTCGCTTGCTTGGTAAGTCAACATTATTGTTTTACGCTCTGAGAATGTCTGTGCGGTGGTTCTTGGGCTATGAGCTTCTCCTGTTGATGCCTTATGGTAACCGGGAATGTAACACCTTCTGGGGCCACCCATTTTCAGGGGAAATAGGTGTTTGATGAAATTATATATATATATATATATATATATATATATATATATATATATATATATATATATATATATATATATATATAATAATATATATATATATATATATATATATATATATATATATATATATATATATATATATATATATATATATATATATATATATATATATATATGCGTAAAGTCTCTGTGCATGCGGTGGATTTGGTATAAGCGCAGTATTGTAAAGAATACAAGTCTCAAGAACTAGTCATGATTGCAAAACCATATAGTTAGTTACGTCCTCCTCGTAACGCAGATAGCTTTTGCATTTCTTGAAGTCGTGAAACGCCGTAATTTTTACCATTAAAGAACGTTAAAGGCGTATTTTTCACGTATTACCGAAATTGGCCTGCGCATTACAATATCTGTCTTTAGGGTCACTCTCTTTAAGTGCTACAGTCGTTGGCCCCATTGCTTCGGAATTCGATATAATGGCAGTCTTGAAGATAGGAAATGATAACATTAATGCTCGTTATAAGGCCTGGCTGGCTTCTGCGATGAATGACCCAAAGGACAGACTCCCTTAAGGCTTGTTTTCCCTCGCGGCTCCTTCGAGCAACACGACCTTATGGACAGTGGAGTCGTCGTCCTGTACTTCCAGTTACCTCTCATATTAGGAATTCTCAGGAATATTTTGAGCCGGGAATATGATGGGTTGGAGGAGGCTCCCAGGAACCTCCTCCACTTCGTCCCATTGTTTTCCAGGAGTGCTGGAGAAAGGGATGAGCGGCCGGATCTCTTTGATCTTCCATTTTATTGATAGGTAGAAGCGGCGGGATGAAAGCAGTGCAACCAAAGTGCATTAGCGAGCACCGTGCAACACTTGGAACGGGCAAGAAAAGATCAC
>NC_089747.1:21397500-21420000 GCF_040412425.1 Macrobrachium rosenbergii
TGTACTGTTGGAAGGCCTTCGCTTTGATTATACTGTACATGCTTCTGGCTTCAGATGTTTTTGTGTCTTTAAATTATTCATTCGTTTTGTTAATCTCCCATCCTTTTGGATTATGCACTTCGTCTGCCTTATTTATGTATAATAATTGTCGTAAGCTCTATACATTGTAGTTTGAATTTTTTCAGCTATATTTTGGAGGTTGTTTTCATTCTCCAGCAGCCATACGAAATCTCACGCCATCGCTCTTATCCACTTAACTATTTCCTTTTCCTTTTTCTTTCTCTTGTCCCCCATTTTTTGACATACAGTTGTGATGATGTTGCAGCAATGAAGACCGGCAGAGAGGGTCTCTCATATGTCCTTATACGCCACCGCAAGATACCAGCCATACCGGCCAAGATCTCTATAAAAGTCACAGAGATCAGCCAAAGAAGAAGTTTATGGCTGCAGTGCATGTCCCTAATGTGATTTATGACAGTCTCCCCTCCAAAAGCTTCTCATTTTCCAAAAAATCATGAAATGAAGAAAACGGAGGAACACGACCGAACGACGTCCTGTTTGGAATCATTAAGAAGTCGCCCCTTCAAACCCCATTTTCCTTCCTGTCCCCCCCTCACCCCCCATTCTTCTCTCATACTTTCTCATGCAATGCCGGTTTGCTAACTGCTGTATCAGGAATTATGAGATGCCTCTGTTGATTTCATCAACATTCTGAATTGTACATTTTCTATACAGTTGGTTCAGATCCCGAGATCGTGACTGGAAGTGAGTTCCTCATAGGATAACATTTTCTTTTTACTTTACTTTATTGTCCACTTATTTGCATTACATTGGGCATATATTGGTTGTTACTTACAGATATATATATATATATATATATATATATATATATATATATATATATATATATATATATATATATATATATATATATATATATATATATATATATTTATATTATATATATATATATATATATATATATATATTTATATTATATATATATATATATATATATATATATATATGTGTGTGTGTGTGTGTATGATTATTTATATACACTTACATACAACGTTGAATAGTATCTTTATATACAAGGGTTCGAGACAGTTTATTTCTGACCCGCTGGGACTTTATGTACCATGCTGAAGTTCGTACCAAAGTATCTTCATAATGCTTACTTACGTAAGTCACAGTAATAAGAGAAGCTAGCTCCGGGATGGGCAACGACAAAACTAGATGTGTTTATTGCCAGTAGACTATCAGTATGTCACAGAATAAACGGATACACAATTATTCATGTATATTATATATATATATATATATATATATATATATATATATATATATATATATATATATTGGGTATATAATATGTGTTTATATGTGTATATATATATATATATATATATATATATATATATATATATATATATATATATATATATATATATAAATATACATATCACAAATATTGAGCTACAAATGTCGTTTAATATCCAATTCACCTTAATTAGGAAATAGCATACACCCAAGGGGGAATTATGATAAATAATTGTTTCGTCACCAATTTGTTTCTGTTGATAATAGACTGCAGTTGTTTCTTGATATAAGTTACGGTTAGCATGACAGTTAAAACACGTAGAGTGACCGACTGTCAAATTAGTCATATGCAGTCGAGACAGAACCTAGTTGAACAAGACTAGATTTCCCACCAGGCTATTTGTTGCTGAAGAATATCATCAAGAAAGAACTCCACGTCATTGATATCTTTGATCGGCTTTAATGATACCAGATGAAATCAAGCGAAACAGACGATTCGTCACAGCAAGGGAGAAAATCTTGTTGAAATGGCGCATTAAACCCAAGCGCCAAGGATTGGTAAGCAGTGGCACTTATGGTGAGAATCACAACAATTTCTTGAAATAACAGTACCAAATTCAAGAGCAGTTACACAATATTCCTCAGATTTATCATAGAAAAGTTGAGGTGTGTGAGGAAAGCAAGGGCGATTTCATAGATCATTTTTTATATGATCTTTCGATGGCAGATTTGAAATTATTTAGAAGATTGCCATTGAGGGCAGGTAAAATATCACCATATAAAGTATTGTATGAAGTAAAAAGATCGAGAAAACGTTTTACTCATTTACGAAATTAGATGGCAGCCAGTACAATTTTCTTAAGATTGTACATGTCCTTGGAGTTACAGCAGTGTGCCAAGAAGATAATCGCTTGGTCTCTCTTACCCCGTAATTGCTCATACCCGGATGGCACACGGCTTCGTAGAGGCTGGTCAGCTTCATTCATTTTATGATTGTTCAGTTTTCTTACCCTTTAGTCTTTTGAGGGGTTAATGGTCCAGTGTTAGGAGACTTGAGAAGACTCTTGCTATTTGTGTGTGAAGATAGGAATGATAATCCTTTGCCATAGTTTGGGAGATATTTTCATCGTATGATTGAAAAAACGGTATTTTTCTCGTGAAGCCCTTCCGCTTTTGACAAATGTGTAAGCAAATGTAAAATACTGATAGATTCCTTTTTTATTGTATGAAGCAAATTGTAACAAGTATGTATTTCATTTTATATATTTATGTATATATATACAGTATGTATGTATATACTGTATATATATATATATATATATATATATATATATATATATATATATATATATATATATGTATATATATATATATATATATATATATATATATATATATATATATATATATATATATATATATATATATATATATATATATATATATATATATATATATATATATATATATATATATATATATATATATACACATATATACACACACATATTGACAGCTAAATACAGAGTCTATGGCCTCTGTAGAGAGACGCGAACATTTCTTTGGGCGTATTAGCCGTTAATTTGGTGCCAGAGTTACACTGATTTCCTTTCTTGTCGTGTTTACCAATAATTTAGAAATGTTGCAGCCGAAAGGCGGTGTGTCTACAAATTCTGTCTGATATAAGGAGGAATAGCCTTTGCGTTTTATCTTCTTTATACTCTAATAGTCAGCTATCGGTAGACCGTATGTTTGGAAATAGTAATTAGGTTGCTCTATCCTTCAAGTTTAATCCTTCTTGGGAAGATAAAAAAATGGCAAGAATGAAGGTGGTGTTAGATGACCGAGACACGGTTATGGTTAATTCAGGTAAGTAAAGGGGTATTGGAGTAGCATTGCTTGTGTGGTCTTTGCTTGTTAATAAATTTGTTTAATTTTAATTTGATTTTGCAAGAGGAATTGGCAGAAGTATATGTATCATTTTGATTTAATTTTGCGAGAGAAATGCTAAAAATTTTGTTTAATTTTGATTTAATTTTTCAAAAGAAATGCGCAGAGGTAAATGTTGGGTTGTACAAAGAAAAAGGATCTATTTTCTGTTGGTCTCAACTTCAGTATCCAAACTCTAGTAGAAGCATTGGACGTTTATGTATTTATTACTATCTTATTTGTCTAAAGGAAAGCGTGAAATGGTAACATTAATAATGACAGGTGTAATACAGTGAGTGACTGAAATTCATAGTATGTCATTACTAGGGTGATTTATCAGATAGCAACCGGAAAAAATGGAGAGAGAGAGAGAGAGAGAGAGAGAGAGAGAGAGAGAGAGAGAGAGAGAGAGAGAGAGAGAGAGAGAGAGAGAGAGAGAATGTTACTCGATGGCAGCTCAGATTTACCACCCATTATCTTTCCAGGAGAAGACAATCTTTTCAGTTCGTATTCAAGTAAAACTTCGAAATTGATTCAGATGAAAATGTTTCTTGCAATCCTGCAGGAGAAAGAGCATGGAAAGAAACCATTTGGGAATTAGTCTTCTTTATTCTTGTCAGTGGTAGCCTTGCCCCCTCCCCCCCCTTTTTTTTTCTTTTCCCCAAGAATGAAATGGAACATCCGAAGAATCTGGCAACTGTGTCCCCGCCATAAAGTGTAAAGTGATTCGATTTGCAACAGCGAGGCGAGTGACTTTTCCTTAAGTAAGGGGCGTCGAAGCAATTCCAAGTATCGTCTCGGAATCTCGGTTTACGACTCGGAGTTTCAGATCAAGACGTCCGAAAGTGGGCTGTAAATGCACATTTCATTTTGCAATCACTAAAATGAGTTTGGAAGGCAATTCCCGGGACCTACTTTATGCGGTCTCGGATGAGCTCTTCCCTCGCACCAGCGTTACTGCTGCTGCTGCTGCTGCTGCTGCTTCGACTTCTGCTGCTACTCCTGCTGTGAAGACACGCACAAACACTCACTCACAGAAAGAGAGAGAGAGAGAGAGAGAGAGAGAGAGAGAGAGAGAGAGAGAGAGAGAGAGAGAGAGAGAGAGAGAAGTATGCTCTCTCTCACTCTCTCTCACACAGATTTTTCTCATCATTCCCTCTTCCGCCAAGATTTCTTCTGTCGCACACATTTTCGTTCTCCTAGAAATTCACATCCAGAAGATTTTGGCCATTGACGCATGCTTGTGTGTATTTCTCATTCCAAAGTACCTTTACAAATGATGGTATTTTTCGAAGACATTTTGAGTGTATGTTTAATTTCGTATCTATTTCTTGGTAAGAAATTATATATATATATATATATATATATATATATATATATATATATATATATATATATATATATATATATATATCTTATTTACTATGCCTTGGAAATGAATAGCACTCAGAGGATTTGCAACTGAAAATTGTTTCTGCCCCTGCCAGGATTCGAACCAGTAGCTTTGGTTTAGTTATGGTGATAGCCGGTCGCCTGGCCTGGACAGATGAATTTATCCATGTGTGTAAGTTGTTATCAAAGTATATCGAATTTGTTGTTAAGTAATATTTGTGGCTTAATATTTGGTGGTTATAAAAACTCACGTGTTTAAATACAGTATATATATATATATATATATATATATATATATATTATATATATATATATTATATATATATATATGTATGTATGTATATATAAATATATATATATATATATATATATATATATATATATATATATATATATATATATATATATATATATATATATATATATATATATATATACATATATATGTATATATAAATATGTATATATATATATATATATATATATATATATATATATATATATATAATTTGGGGGAAGGAATGCCAGTTGCTCATGGACAATCCAGCATCAGTATGATCGTGTTCTGACTAATTAAAAATATTTTGATTTTTTAACTTGTAGGAAGGGGAACAGTGTGTGTTGCTCTTGTATATTCTTGTATATATATATATATATATATATATATATATATATATATATATATATATATATATATATATATATATATATATATATATATATATATATATATATATATATATATATATATATATATAATTTGGGGAAGGGAATGCCAGTTGCTCATGGACAATCCGTGCATCAGTATGATCGTGTTCTGACTAATTAAAAATATTTTGATTTTTTAACTTGTAGGAAGGGGAACGAGTGTGTGTTGCTCTTGTACGCTTCTTGCTTCCATATGATTTTTTTTTTTCTTTTTGAAAAATATTCCTTTTCTGTGTGTAACTCGGGGGCAGAGGGGAACGTAAGTAACCCTTTTACACTTCTTACGTCCATATGACCTTGTCTGATTTATTAATTTTATTTTTTATAATGTTCAGTTTATGCTTGGAAATTTGGTTATGGTACGAAAGTTAAGTAATTAAATCCAACCAACTTTCATCAGTTCCCATGGATATTATTAAGTAGTGATTTTTATTAATTCGAACTGTATTATTATTATTATTGGAATAATTATGGTTCTTAAGGAGAAATTACACAAATTGATGTTACAGTTAGTGAAGAGCTTTCATTGCTACCAGAGTTTTCGTATTAAATACAGCCAACCATGTACTTGGCGTGTTCCAGCCTTCATTATTTATAAGACATAAGAAGTGTATAACTCCATGAAAAGGCGGGCTAAGTCTTTCCGCCTTTCGAAGCCGTAATTTTGATGATCATGATAACACCACTTGTATATATGTATGTGATAACTGTCATATGACCACAGACAGGAACGGAACAAAAATTCAGTTCTCCTCTTCCTTGAAATATCATTCTAAACATTTATTGTGATTGCGTATGGACACTACTGATTGCATGAATACCTTCCATCCCATATCTAAGGTAAACACTAAAGGATTTTTATAATGAACTTTAATGATTATATAAAGTTTTTTATATTCAATCCTACATTAGTTAAAGAGACTTATAGGAATTTTTGATGATGTTATTGTCGCAGTTGCCTTTCTCAAGTTGCGTTTTGCCTGTCAGATTTATTTATCAGTTTTAGGTAATATTTTCCCTTTTTTAACTTCAAAAAGGGCTGTTGAAGATGTACTAAGTATCCTTAAAATTTTCCATGAAGTTTTCCAAAGAAATAAAATTTTGTTTAAGGAATTCGCCTATTAATCATGTCTCTCCACGAATGAAACACTGGGTAATGTTAAATTCACCTCTCGAAAGTTTATCTTCATCGTAAATATTTTTAGCTTTTGATAAGTTTCTTGGTCCTTTTTGTTTTCACGTTTCAACTTTACATTAATTTTCTTTTCTTTTGCTTTTGGAGCTTCTATGCTTCCTGCTTGGTTCACCGAGGTGCTTTCTCTCTCTCTCTCTCTCTCTCTCTCTCTCTCTCTCTCTCTCTCTCTCTCTCTCTCTCTCTCTCTCTCTCACGAAATCTCTTTGAATTAGCTTGTACTGTAGCATCTTGCTCTCCTTGACGCCTTTGTATCAGTTACTGATTTGAAGCATTTCATTTCCTGTATTTTGTGTCTGTAAACTTCTTGCGGAGAACAACTTGCAAAAAAAAAAAAATTGTGCACGATGCAATTTTCTTATGAATGAAATATATATATCTTTCGCCAATTCTTTGAGTATGAATATATGCGTGCAGACACACACACATATTATAAATATTTGTGAGTGTATGTATATTTGTATTTACAGTGTTGTCGTATTTGATATCAAGAGTTTCATGTTTACTTTATACCAAATATCTCTACATCTTTAAGGTATATTTGTTACTATGTATGTTTTCCTTCGTCAATCATGCTCTCGTTCTTCCCGCTCTTCTATTTTTCCGTTTTTTTTTTCCTTCCTTCCTTCCTTTCATCTTCTCGATCTTCCAGTCCTTTTCCTGCCCCTTCCCCATGGGCCTCCTCCTCCTCCTCCTCCTCCTCCTCCTCCTCCTCCTCCTCCTCCTCCTCCTCCCTTGTCCTTCTCCTGGTAGAGCCACTGTCTTGGTGGTTATCAGAGAGCAATAAAGTCTTGGGTCGAAGGCTTGGCTCTATTACTGATCTCTCTCCTTCAGTCTTCCTTAAAGGGGAGAGCCTCCTCCGAGCTGTCCTCAGCTCCCTCTGCCAACAACAACATTATCTGTACTTTCGGCCTTTTGTACTTTTTCAGCTGAGCACGAATCTTTTAGCCTCTCCTCTCCTCTCCTCTTCACATTTTTCCGTTCATCTCTTTTTCCTCTCTTTCTATTTCTTTTTCTTCTTCAGAGTAGCTTATCAGTGCATGGCGCTTTTTATTTGTTACCAATTTGTATTAATGAGAACAGTACCTGTTTTAATTTTTTTTTTCTGTCACCGTTCTCGATAACAGAGCCGTTTTCAGTGTAGGCAACATTTCAAACCAGAAGGGTATTAATCTGTAAGTCATGCGTTTAAATGTAAGGGTATTAATTTCTGTGATGCCAAGAATACATTACAATCATTAGTTAACCGAATTTTTTTGGGTACTGTTTTATATCTAGATGTGTATGTGCTTTCTCATTAATTTCCACCCGTATATGCTTATCTAATTTATGTATGTATGTATGTATGTATATATATACATATAAACAGTATATATGTATATATATATATATATATATATATATATATATATATATATATATGTATGTATGTATGTATGTATGTATGTATGTATGTATGTATGTATGGGTGTGCACGTCGTGTTTATGTGTAAGTTGTGAAAGTTATTTTGATTCCAGGAGTCTTTAATCAGATATTGCCATTATCTTGGCATCCTGTATCCATATACATTCCTGCTTGTTACGATTTATTTAATTTTATCTTTTCTTAATGTTTGATTAACCATGCAACTAAAGCCTATCAAGCCGTCTGGTGTATCAATAAGACTTTATCATATCAAGTTACTGCATTGTATCGTAATTTACTGTTAAAAAATACTATTTATTTATTATTTTTGGACTAGGGGTGAAATAATGGCTAAATGGGCTTTAGTTAATTTGTCGTTTCAAGTCAATAAACTTCACAACCATGAGGTGATTTATTACATTCATTTTAAACAAAACATAGGTTTTCTTACTTCGCTGAAAGTAATGTAGTTTTAACCGCTTTTTGCTCTAACCTTGCTGGGGAATGTTGTTTAGATTAAAAATTAGCTTGATCTCTTGTAATTTATTTTTATTTAGAAATGTGAATTCGTCATTGTATCGTCTTATAATTTTGGATTCTAGAGGCTGCATAATTAAAACCCGACATACTCAAAGTTTGGTGTAGCGAATTGATAGCTATTATTTATTAGTTAAGAGTAACGCCATAGTTGATTGGTTACAAATATCACTGAACTCATAGTTAAATGAAACTCATAGTTAGTTGATACTTGGTTTTTATCTCTTCAAAATGTAACTCATAACTAGTTGATACTTGATTTTTAGCTCTGCAGTTCTTCATTGGAGGGGTGGGCAGAGCTCTCGGCTAGCATGCAGTTGGCCCAGCGTTCGACTCTCCGACCGGCCAATGAAGAATTAGAAGAATTTATTTCTGGTGATAGAAATTCATTTCTCATCATAATGTTGTTCGAATTCCACAGTAAGCTGTAGGTTCCGTTGCTAGGTAACCAGTTGATTCTTAGCCACGTAAATAAATCTAATCCTTCGGGCCAGCCCTAGGAGAGCTGTTAATCAGCTCAGTGGTCTGGTTAAACTAAGATATACTTAACTTTTTATCTCTGCAGAATGAAACTCACAACTAGTTGATACTTGATTTTTATCTCTTCAAAATGAAACCCATAACTAGTTGATACTTGATTTTTATCTCTTCAAAATGAAACTCATAATCAGTCGATACTTGATTTTTATCTCTTCAAAATGAAACTCATAACTAGTTGATACTTGATTTTTATCTCTTCAAAATTAACTTAAAACTAGTTGATACTTGATTTTTATCTCTTCAAAATGAAAATTGATTTGCATTAACGCAGAAATTCAGTGATAAAATCATTGTGGTCTTACCTTGTCTGAAATAGTTTTCCGGTGAAAGCATCGCAAAACATAGAGCGATGCTTTTCTGAATGTTTTGGTATTTGGGTCTTATGAAAGAATTACAAGAACCGTAGGATTATTCGTATTACGGATGGTCAACGAAGGGCCTGAGGACTGCTTTTGATAGACTAAAGTAATTTATGTTTCAAAGTTAAAGAATTCATGTGTCCTGTTTTCAGCCACCAGATATAATAAGAAATTATCTTCTTTTTGTGGCAAAAATCAAATCTTACAAGCAACTTCGTCATTATTCTTTTCTCGTAACTCCTTTAACTCCTTACAGTGCCTTGCAATAAATAGTATAATGGCTTGATGATTTCACTGTTTGGTTTTAAGAGTTACTTGAAAACGCCTTCAAAACCAGTATATTTATAAGTGAATATAATGTAAAGAAAATATTGTCTGTCTAGATGAATTTAATTTTGAAGACACAATCATCGCCCAATTCTCTACTTTCATTTAAAGGGTAATTTTTTTAGGAAAATAATGGTGGAAATTATAGTGTGTTGGAGGTAAATATAAAACAATGCAATATTAAATTGCGGTCTATATTTTGGAAACTTTTTATTTTATTAGTGAGCTTTTCTAAAGGAACCTTATTCATATATTTAATTTTTTACCCATTTAGCACGTAAAGCTCCTGTTAATTTTTCGTGCTAAGGATGAATCCGTAATTCCTTTCTCCCACTTAAATTTTATGTGCTTTGGTTTAAAATTTTTGTTTGTTTCTTTATGGCAATATTCCTTTGAATTATTTTAAAACAGTCATCCATTCTTCTCAGAGATAATAGGTATATGAGAATTAGGGACTTTCTGTCGTTGTCATTTACCAAAGGAAGCTTGTAGTGTCTGGACGAAGGACCCTCCCGCCCCCTTTTTTTTAACTCCTATGTAATATAGGAGTGATATTTTAATTTTAAATGACTCTCCTCCGATATCATAATTGTCTGGTTTTTATTTTGAAATAACGGACATAATTTTTTTTTTTTTACATTTTCTGTGTTTTGTATCGGTTTGGTTTTCATATCTCTTGTAAGTAACTTTTTTTATTTTATTAATTTATTGGCGTGCGATGTAAATTAAAGTTTAGAATCACCTCTCGTCAAAGAAGAGTAATTATAAATATTCTGCTCTTCCCTATTGCTCTCATATTTCAAACGATTAATAATTGCCGCGTCATTCTACTTGATCCCACTTAAGTAGAGATATAGTGGAATGCTGGAGTATTTGTGGAAATTGTTGTGTTTCCGCTGTACATTTGTAATGTCATTGATGATGTCCAAGAGTTTTTCTGGCTTCATCAAAGGGGTAATATTGAATATCTCCTTTATTATCATTATCTACTTTTGCTGAGCGCACACTACACTACGTACGTGCCGATGGAAAAAAGGGTATGTGTTGGTATATACCTGTGTTAAAAGGGCTTATATGTTATTGTTTGGGTGCACGCGTGCATAATGTTCGTCCCCTATTGACGAAATCTGAGGGATGACAGTTTTTCGTTTCCTCATATTGACTGTCTGTCTATTTTGTCTTTCTCTGTGTGTGAGAATGTGTGTCTGTGCCATTGTAGTTCCTAAAATTTTGAATGAATTCCAGTCACACTTGGTATGCAGGGAGAGTATCATGCACAGATGTACATTAAGGTAGATCTTCTAGATGTTCGTCTGTTATTCTATCAGCGTGTCTGTCACACTTACCTTGTTCAATGGAATATTCGTCAAGGGACGCGGCACAGAAGAAGCATCTAAGCTTCTTCCCTCTTCAAAGCCGGTCTTCCAGATTATTCCAACTGAATCTCTAGAAGGTAGTTATTTACAAGAAATAGATCTAGGTATCAGACAATTTTCAGTCATGATAAACACGCCAACATTTTCATCTGTACACTGGCAACAACATTTTAGTGCCAAGCCTCGGCATTTCTTTCCCTCTCTCCATTTTCCCTGATTGTGTAGAGTCGAAAGTTTCCAGAGAGGGTTAGATTTGGGGAGGAATTTTTAAACTGGCATTTCACAAGAGAGCCCATTAATGTTGGAATAGATGAAACCATAACAGAGTCAATTTGCAAACCTTATGCTTGAAGATCACAATTATTTTGGGAGCTTAGAGCTGAGCTTCCTTTCTTTATTTAAGGAGATTTTGTACAGATTATTATTATTATTATTATTATATTTCAGTACATGAAGCCTATTCACATGGAACAAGCACACCACAGGGGCCATTAACCTGAAATTGAAGCTTCCAAAGAATGTTGGTTTCAAACTCCCACCACAGACCCCACACTGCAGCAGTAACTGATCATGATACAGAGCCAGTGATTTTTTATCGGCCTGGGGGAGACGCGAACCCTCGACATCTGAGTGGCATGGCACGACACCAACCACTATACCAGCGGACCAGCTAAAGGATGAAAGACGAGATTAGATCGATAGAAACAGTACTTCATGTATGTTAAAACAGGAGAAAATATAAGGAACCTGAATATTAAAAAAACGGTCCACACCAGACGAGACGAGAGAGAGAGAGAGAGAGAGAGAGAGAGAGAGAGAGAGAGAGAGAAGAAGAAGAAGAAGAAGAAGAAGAAGAAGAAGAAGAAGAAGAAGAAGAAGAACCCCGAGAGATGAAGAGAGTTACGGCCTGTATACATCGTGGGCCATTACGTCCGAGTCACGTCGTAAATCACAACAGAAAATCATTAAGCTCACTAGTTTTATTCTTTTATTTTTATTTCCCTCCTCTCTCTTTAACTTTATCACTTCTTCTTTGGTTTTCCTTACTAAAGTAATGAAGGAAAGTGCCCACTAAACAGGTGCACCATTCTTCTTTGTGACTGACGTTGATGATAATGCAGTCATGCTTCAATCAAGCCGTCGTGGTTTTGATTGAATCCTTGATGTCAGGGAAGATACAGGGAACTGTATCAGAACTGAAACAGTGTCTCATTTTTATCATGTTTTTTCCATACACATCCTTTTACACTTGTATGCTCATTCCCTACGACGCTATTTGATGGTGTTTTAGTCCTCACGTATTTGTATGTATTCGCATGCTTGTATGTATGTGTGCATATAAAATATATATATATATATATATATATATATATATATATATATATATATATATATATATATATATATATATACATATATTGTATATAAATATAAATTTAAATATATATACATATATATATATATACATATACATATACATATACATATACATATATATATATATATATAAATTAAATATATATATATATATATATATATATATATATATATATATATATATATATATATATATATATATATATATATATATATTGCAAAGGGTATCCATAGGTGAAAGGATGGATCAGAGTCGTGAGACGGCTGGGTCATGGAGGAGGAAATTGGCTTTTGGTGAAAAGAATTGCTGGAAGGAAAGGGGAGTAGAAGACCTTGTAGGGGACACACAGTGGGGAGAACGAGGTAGCGTCACAAAATAATAATAATAATAATAATAATAATAATAATAATAATAATAATAATAATAATAAGTCCCTCCTTTTTAGTTTAATATAGAGTTTGACAGACCATGGGCCGTAGACATTTAAAATAAAGTATAACCGGATAAAATTGTTTTAAGTTACTTAACTTTCAGACCTGTATAAACCCATCAGTTTAAATTATTCAGTTCATCCTAAGTGGAAAATTCGTTTTTTATCCTTTTTCGGTTTCTAGGGAAATGAGCAGATTTTATATTTTACCAACGTCAGGTTTGCATTCCTAGCATGATACTAATTTCCGGCACTCATTCGCCAAGAATTTATTTATGGCAATGTGAACGAAGGGAACGATCAGTGAGGAAAAAAAGTTATCCGTCTGATGATTATATATCGTAAAACGTGCACGTTATTGCATGCAAGAGGAGGTAGAATAAATAGAAGAGTGTAAAGGGGTATTGTTCTTCCCAGTGGATATCGACTTTTACGAAGAGAGATTTCGTGGTGATGCAGCGAAGGCGCGTTCTCATGTGCTGTACCTATCGACTGAAAATTCAGGAAGTAGCCCAAAGACGAAGGTTGTATGCCATTCTAGTATTTCTTTTATTTCACGAATGTTGTGGTATTTTATTATCCCTTTTCTTTTATTTCACTCGAATCTCCGATGTCTTTTTCTGCGGCATTGGCATTACTGTATAAATTTTTTTTTTATAACAAAGTTATTTTGTTGGTATGGTGGCTGATAGGAATGGCAATTTTGTGAGGGCTGATAATCAGCCCAGTGGTATGGTTAAACTATTTTAATAATGTATATATATAAAATATATATATATATATATATATATATATATATATATATATATATATATATATATAAATATATATATATATATATATATATATATATATATATATATATATATATATATATATATATATAATCATATAATCATTAAGTTACAAACAAAACAGTTTAATATCAATTCGCGCTACTTCGAGGATATCACTAATAATTAATTCCTTTCCGGTGATGTTCCCGAAGTAGCGTGGTTGGATATTGAACGACGTTTGTAACTTAATGATTGTATATAAATCACAGTGATGTGATAACAAATTCATATATATATATATATATATATATATATATATATATATATATATATATATATATATATATATATATATATATATATATATATATATATATATATATATATATATATATATATATATATATATATATATATATATATATATATATATATATGTGTGTGTGTGTGTGTGTGTATATATATATTATATATTATATATAAATAATATATATGCATAAATACATACATATACCCAAACGCATACAGACCAGCAAACAAGCCCCTTTTTTTTCATATTTTCAGACAATTACAGGATGCGATGGGAGCGGAAATTCGTAAGCAATTAAGATGCATTGTGTAATTGTAAGGAAAATCCACTGAGTCCTACACCCATGAGAAGGGGGAGTGGATAGAGCAAGAGAGAGAGAGAGATCAACGACCGCAAAAGCCTAAAAGAGCAACAACCAAAAAGATGTACAGTAAATACCCCTCCCCTCTACTCCCCTTCCACCTCTCCCTCTTCCTCCTCCTCCCCATCCTAGTAAGCCGTGTGTTAAAAAACAATATCAATAGCAATCGCTGTTGACAAACAGCCCACGCTTGCGCCAGTCAAGCTATCAATTGCTGTCGTTCGGCGAGTCGTTTGGAGCAATTAAAATCCATAAATTGTCAAGCTCGCCCGAGCAGCCATCCGACCAGAGTAACATTGTTCTATTAACCAGGTGAGGGGATTTTTTTCACGCCCTTTTCCCTCGTGGATTCATAATCTATTTATTTATCTATTAACTAAATGTTATTGATGTCGAGAGTAAAGGCCTGTGGAAATGCGCGTGTTTATGAATCAACACAATGAAATACGTCGAGAGAGAGGGGGCGAAGGCTCCCCCCACCTCTTCCTTCAAAAATGAAGGCATGTGTGTACACACGTCCCGAGTTTGTGTGTGTGTGACAATTTCAACGGATATTCTGTGGACAAGTGGAAAGTGGAACTTGTCATTTTGATTTTTGTGTCGTGTAGTGAGGGAAAAAACACGGGGAAAAGAGAGGAAAAAGTTAAATACCTAAAGCAATAAAAAGAGGGGGAGATACAGAAATGGATAAAAATTGGTAATAAAGACAGACAGTTACACACAAGCGCAAGCGAGGGATATAGTAAACTGCGCGAGAGGCCAGAGTGGAACTTAAGCTGAGTTTAAGGATGCTTTTGCTGAATTAGAATTTGTTTAATGTTCAACTTTTATATTACTTGGAAGACCTTACTCAGGTTTGTAATGCAGTAGCTCTCTCTCTCTCTCTCTCTCTCTCTCTCTCTCTCTCTCTCTCTCTCTCTCTCTCTCTCTCTCTCTCTCTCTCTCACATTTGTTACGGTGCTTGCTGTGAAGGATAGATAACCTCCCTTTCATCAAAATTATTTTGATGAAGGTTTCTTCCTTTCTTGTTTTCGTTCCAATTCTCAGTAGTACAATTTCCATATGCCATCATTCATCTTTTTATGAAACACTTAACTCAAATGAGCTAGTATTTTATTTCTTCGAAGTTCATTCTTGTACTTTGGAAGTTGGCCTCTGCATGTTTCATTATTATTATTATAAAATGATTTATCAAGACCACTGAATCCCGTTTCTCAACTCGTATAGGGCTCGCACGGATCAGTTATTAGGAATGAGCAAGGAAAATTGAAGCAAGGTAAAGTTAAAAGAAGTTGGTCAGCTGCAGGTTGGAAGGGCCAAAGAGAACTGGTAAAATTATAAAGCAGATTGTAAAGCAGCTGAGGGCCGAAGGAACGTTGCTAAGAACCTTCACTAACATCTACAGAGTGTCACGCGAGGCTCATTGTATCTAAAATTCCAATACGATTTTGCATTGTTATTAATGATTACCTCTTGTTCCGTAACGAATTTTAATTTGGCCTGAAATATAAAATATTTGGAATCGTTTAGCAAAATTAGACAAAAATCATATTTGTGTGTTTTGCTTGGGTAGAGTGATTTCCTGTTGTCACTTATAATTTCTAATTCTTTGTTTCTGGTAATATATATATATATATATATATATATATATATATATATATATATATATATATATATATATATATATTATATATATATATATATATATATATATATATATATATATATATATATATATATATACTGTATATACTGTATATATATATATATATATATATATATATATATATATATATATATATATATATATATATATATATATATATATGTGTGTGTGTGTAACTGTATTATTCCGAGTTCTATTTATTTATTTTACTGTTATCCGCTCAACTGCAGTATAATGGAGTTGTTTATTCATCTTGTCACTTTAATTTTTACTTAAGGTGTAACTTATGAAAAAGTCAATTGTAAAATAGTTACTAGAATTGATTGTAACAAATGGTTTCTTAAGATTAAATATTTAACACTGAGTTAGTCAGGGTTGAAATTACACAACTGAGGCTGATCTATCACAAATTATTACTGAAAACGATTATTTTAATTGCGATGTAATATGCCATTAAATTTAGAAGTAATTGTATGCCTCCTCCTCCTCCTCCTCCTCCTCCTCCTCCTCCTCCTCCTCCTCCTCCCTCCTCCTCCTCCTCCTCCTCCTCCTCCTCCTCCTCCTCTTCATTAATTTTAGGTTGGAATTTTAAAATCATTTCGCTGTTTTAACCAACAATTTGTGGGTTAAAATGAATACGAACTTAATGTGTTTGTGTGTATTTTATGCCGTAAAAATTATGCCACAAACTTAGTCTTTGGATTCATACTCTTCTGTACCGAATTGCTCATTTAGACTACAGTGATATGGGGATACATTATAATTGGATAAAATCTTAATACGTCGTTACTTGACCCTTGGTTTCATGCGATTCCAGTCCTGTCAAGTCCGAAGTATGTCGCTACTCTCTTGTTGTTTTATGTTTTAGCATAATACAGTCGGCTTGTAAATCTTTTTAAACACGTGGCTATAAATGTAAAGAATTATTTATAGATGGTAAATCAGCAGTCACTATTTTGTTCGCTCGAGCTTATTTCTAGCGGGCATTGCTTCATCACGAGTCCGGGTGAATCTGACACCCGAAAGGGGCTGCAAACGACGCAGGTAAGTGTGCGTATCAAAAACATTACATGGACTGAGGGCAAATCCGTTTATACCAGTTGCGTAAGGAACATTTCATACTAGGATTTGATAAAAGTTGTCAGAATTCATTATACGAGAAATGGAACTCTCATTTTTGGAAGGAAGTTATAATTATCGAAATGAAGCGCGACATTGTTAAATCGCACCGTAGGCTTTTGCTGTGACTTGCGTTTTTCTATCCCGAGAACCAAACTTTGACAGCTTTCAGGTGGGAGAGTTCTTTAAAAAATGGTTCCAGTGTTTACCACTGGTGATAGTTTTCAGATATTAGCAAGTCTAATATGTCGCAAAGTCTGGCAGCTCCGAGATTTTATAAGTTGCAAAACCACAAGAGTTTTGGGAAAATTAATTATTTATATAGATGTTAGAAAATCCTCTATGACACAAAATGATTTTAGGAAGTGCTCCATAATGCTAACTTTTTTGCAGCCTAAGATCTTGAAAGAGTTTTTCTAAACAAAATATTGTCAGTTGCAGGATCTTAGTTTTTTATTTCACATAGAAGAACTACCAGCTTCCAGGTCTCTCCAGCCGGGAGCTTGTTTTTCAGTCATGCCATTGGCAGTTTCCTTAATTAAAAATAATTTCAAATTGAAAACTTTATGATTTCCAGTTCTTAGTTTTCTTTCAAAGTAAAATACTGGCTTTTCTACGATCTTTGTAGAAATTAACCGTTCACCAAGAGGATCCAGTATTTATTGGCATACTTCTTAACAACTTGAGAGACCAAAGTAGCATATAAGATTTGGAAAATGAAGATTTCGCACTTTGAAGGATAGCAAACTATCCCCACTCACCCACTCTGATGACTTTTTTGAACTCATCGTGACCTCTTGCCACTCCCAACAAATTGGTTATATCTAATGCAATTTTCATGGCATGATAGACGCTGTCTAAATATCGAAGATTAGTCAGTTTTACCGGTGTGCAAATTTTGTGATATTAGCGGAGTAGGCATCAAGTTTTACTATTATTTCACAACTTTGCTGGGTTGGTATGTCTGGACCGGGGTCCTGGCTGCAACCTGCCTCCTGAGAATCTGATCTCCACCTTGTTGTCTGTGGCCTCCGACATCCTCATAATTAAACTTGCTGTGACCAGCAGCCCAGTTTTATGGAGCAAGCTCTTTCGGGCTCCTTTAGGAGCAAGACCCCGTGCCAGCACAAGGCTAGCATAATCTAAAACATGAGGAAGCTCGGTTCGAGGTTTGTGCATCCAGTCCTGTCCCGGTTTCCCCTGAATTCCTCTGGGATTACTAGTATTACTTTTACTTTAGTTTTGCCATAGTCTCCTTATGGCTGTCTTTAGATCGTGGTACTTTTCTATATTTTCTCTTAATATTCCATTAACTCTTGTGTCCGTTGGTATGGCCCCATCTGTTACGGATAAGTTCTTGATTACCATATTTACCAGGGTCAGGCCATGTTTTCAGACCTGTGTCACATGGTCATTCCTTACTTTATAGTTTTTTCGGGTGAATTGTTTTACCACATATCTGTACATGGCATTATTATTATTATTATTATTATTATTATTATTATTATTATTATTATTATTATTATTATTATTATTATTGCATGGCGTCCGTATTTCCTTTATCTATCATGATATTTGCCCTTTGTGGCACAAATAATAATCATGGCCAATGTTATCATGGTGGCAGCAGTAGTAGTTGTAGTAATGATAGTAGCAGGTAGCTCCTCATGTATGGAAACCCTCATTTAATAACATGTAATGTAACGCGAAAGTACTTGCCTGTTTTCTTTGTTGGGGAGTAAGTTGAAACAAGTTAAGGCTCCCCTCTCTTTAGTGAAACATCATGAGCAGGGTGATGTCCCATTCCGTTTTGTCTCCCAGCTATGCTCCATACAGTAATTCGAAAAACAGCAATTAGTCACTTGATATTATCATCCGGATTCTTCAGTCTTACCAGTCCTTTAAGTATCAAAGGAATTTCGTTCCCTACAGTTTAACGGAATTAAGAGCTCTAGCTTCCTGGCCAAAACCCGTTTGAAAAATATCGGAGTGAATTTATATAAGATTATTTTTTCCCAAATAGCATCCAGAAAAAATCATCACTCTGTTCTAAAGGTTGTGGGGAAAAAGGTTGTAAGCCAAAAAGTATAACACTAATGATTAATCTTCTTCAGAATTGCTTGACCTTTACGCAGATTTGTTGCTGGTCAGGCACATTAACAACACCTGTATAATGTTTCAAATAAGGGTGCTGAGCTAGCCAATAGAAAAATGTAGTATATATATCAAGGAATTCCACGGAAACCTAGGAAAGTAACGATGTACGGTATGAAGCCCCCTCCGTTTTTTTTTTTTTTTTTTTTTTACCGGGTCAACTGTGTTTTTAGTCATTCTCTGTTGAATAGTTGGCGTTTCAATTAAAAATTGTCACTAACAAGTACAATTTCTGCTTACCTGCAAGTACTTGAAAGCACCAAAGCATAATTAAGAACCTCTTATTTTTCAAGTACTGAATATTAATTGAAATTTTGTTCAGTTTTACGCCTGGCAGGTAAAGTTCTCATCGTCAATAGGGACATCTGCCAAGTAAATGTATTATTGAGTACCTCAGGTAAGTCGTGTGTAGCATCTCTAAACTTAGATTGCAGAATTTGAAAATAGTATCGTTTAGTAGCCCTTGAAAATCAAGGTAAATATATCATTACTGTCGCAATACATTTTTGGCGCTCGCTCGCTTACACGCATATCCAGAGAAAAGTACTGCGCACGCGCTCACACACAGTATCGTTTACGGCAGCCTTTTGGAATTGTAAGGTAAAAAGAATTGTGACAAGCCAATGGTTCAACGCAGAAAACGGTCCAGAGACAGAAAATCCCGGGAAGGGGACAATTGAGTTGGGCGGGCAATGCCATTGGGAGGGGAGATGCTGGGAGAAAGAGAAGGAGGGAGGGGGTTTACAAGGGGACTGATATGGGGTTGAGGGTTGTCGGGGTGTGAGAGGGGGAGGGAGGGGGATAGAGTTGTGGCTATAGTGTCGATGGGGGGTTAAGAAGAAAATTGGAGTGTGTGATGTACCGTCTTCATTACCAGCGCTGCTTCACGAACTTTTGATAATAGCTTTTTGGGATCAGAGACTATGAACCTTAGATACTTCTCTCCTTGAGGTTGTATTCTCGCCCCTCCCACCTCTCCAACCATTACGTTTAATGGGAGATTGAACACCTTTTACCGTTCATAAGGATATTGTTAATAGAACGAAGGCACACGTTTAAGCGTTTATACGACTTCTAATTTTATATGAAAACCATTCCATTCCCTTTCAGGGCCGGGAAATTCCCATCAGTGATATCAGAAAAAAATGTTTAGAGATTTCTTTGTAATTTGGTTTCCTCTCGCCCCCTCGGAGGAAATAAAAAGCAGAAAGGAAAAAAATTAACCCCAGGCTGAATTAACCAGGTAATTTTAATGCACTTCCGCTCTGATGGTTTTTCTATTACCAAAACTATAAATAAGACTTTTTTTTTATTTTCATCTGCCTGAAGTTCATTGCAATGAAACATCCCCTCCACGCTCCACTGAACCAACTTCGTAATTAAAAGCAAAAGAGAAAATTGTGGCACATTAAACCTCTCGTAATACTTCAAAGAACTCATTCCAAAGGTAATAAGTATACGGCACTGCCATAATTGGCTTTGCTCTATCGATTGGTCAGCAGGAGCATAATAACAACACAACAACAATCTCTCCCTCTTCCTTCCTCCCTTTCCCTCCTGTTGTTTGTTTGTTTTGGTTTTGGGTTTTGTCTCTCTCCAGTCGTCGTTAAATATTTTGACCCCTTTGTAAGACATAGTTGTTGGTTATTTATGTCGTTCGTCTCGTTTCAAGTTCGTTTGCGGTTGTTCTGCCGTTTATTTAATTCATCTTCTGAGATGTCGTAGGGATCTGATTTGTTAATGGGACGGTCATATGCAGTTTAGGTTTTTGCCTGGCTTTAAAGCACGTGTATGTCGGTGCTAGTTTAGTATTAAAAAAAGTATGCTGGGGTTATCCAATAAAAATCAAGGAAACAAATAATTCCATTTTGACAAGTCGTATTTTCAGCTGATAAACGTACGTGAATGTCATGCAGGTAATATGATAATGTTACGCACATTGTATAAAGCGTCTTGGTTCTCTAATGCAGTGGTCATGCCTTTGTCCCACCTCTCTGGAAACTTCTTCACTGGTTAACCATGACGCTCTGGTTCATCTGGACCCCGTAGTGGGGTAGGGCAGTCAGTAATCCTCATTCGGTGCACTGTAGGCATTACTTAAGGTTATTTGCTGAGTGCCTTCGGCCCCTAGCGGGAACCCCTTTCGTTCCTTTTACTGTACATCGTTTCATATTCTGTTTCTTCTGTTTTGCTTTCCAGCCCCTCCTAACAATTGGTTCATAGTGCAACTGCGAGGTTTTCCTCCTGTTACACCTTTGCAAACCTTTTACTGTCAGTTTCCGTTTCAGTGCTAAATGACCTTATAGGTCCCAGTGCTTTGGCCTAAATTCTACATTCAATTCAATGGTTCATCTGGAATTCAGAGCCGGATATCAGTGGGACCAAGAAAATTTGCCAAAATGCAAATCGCGAATCACTTGAATGGTTAGTCATATTTCCTGTGATCGTTTCCCCACGTGATTTTCCGACGTTTAGTTTTTTAGACAGCAACTTCACAATTAGTAACGCGTGTGAACTATCAGGTATGTGTAAATTTGAGTACAGATGTGCGCCTCATTGTCTGTAATTTTCCAGTTTGCGATTTTCGCTGCTTGATATATTTTCTAGTTGTCTATAAATCATTCCTTGATATCCATTTGGCATGCAAAGTTTGTCTTTTCCTCATAAATCAGCGTTATCATGCCGTGATATTTTAGATTTCGCCCTATATTTTCTTTAACTTTTTTATTTTTATAGCTTGTGAAAAGACGAGAAAATGGCGTTTTAATGGAGTACAGAAAATGATGATAGCTTGATTGTAGCAGTCAAACAGAAAATAACAGTTAAGTTCTTGGCATGGTAAATGATCTGAATACTACAATGACGTATCACAAAACTTCATAATGTTGGAACTATTTTTCTTTCAACCCTATTTTTTTTTTATTTCAGTATAGGGAAAAGGCCGTAGACTTAGGCCCAGATATCGTGACGTATTTTTTTTGTATAAATTCCACAAATTGTAAATAAAAGAAATTAAGTCCCCTGCATATTTGCAATACTGTCCTGCATGAACAACCATGGATGGCTTCGATGTCCTCTAGATTATTTTATGAGCATGTCACCATGTCGGAGACCTTTTATTTGAAAACGGACTAAAAAATTCTAGTACGGTGTTACTGTCATTAAAATTCTTTGCTTATAATTTTTTTAACTGTATTTCCTATCGGTTTTCATCAGGT
>NC_089747.1:21425000-21432500 GCF_040412425.1 Macrobrachium rosenbergii
TATTAAAACCACAAATATCCCCACTATCGAATTTAGCGTAATTTTCAAATAACATACGCCCAACTATAATTAAAGCACTTAGCTTACATGGTGGAGATGGACTGATTGCCATATGATAAGAATACGTACAGCAGAGTGGAAATCAATTTATATTCTTCTTGATAGCATCGTGGATAAGTCCGCTGCCTGCTTCCTAATCGAAACCAAATGGCATAGTTCGAATCCTAGCGGACTAGATGCACTTTTCACGTACAATTCTCTTTTGGTGTAAGTTATTCCTAAGGTAAAGTGGATTCGATTATTTGTGGTAAAGTGGAATCGATTATTTTTGGTATTTGTGGCTTAATATTTGAGACTATGAAAAAGCACTTTTCACGTACAATTCTCTTTTGGTGTAAGTTATTCCTAAGGTAAAGTGGATTCGATTATATGTGGTAAAGTGGAATCGATTATTTTTGGTATTTGTGGCTTAATATTTGAGACTATGAAAAAAAGTCATTTGCGAATTAGTAATAAAACGCATACACACACACACACACACACACACACACACACACACACACACACATATATATATATATATATATATATATATATATATATATATATATATATATATATATAGCCTATATATATATATATATATATATATATATATATATATATATATATATATATATATATATATATATATATATATATATATATTTATATATATATATATGTATTTATATATATGTGATATGTGTGTGTGTGTTTTATTACTAATGCACAAATGGCTTTTTTCATAATCTCAAATATTAAGCCACAAATACAATTTAAGATCGAATTCACTTTACCTTAGGAATAACTTACACCAAGTGTGTTTATGCATATGTGCATATATATATATATATATATATATATATATATATATATATATATATATATATAATTATATATACATATATATACATATATATATATATATATATATATATATATATATATATATATATATATATATATATATAAAAAGTAAAGCTCAGGAATTATAGCCATCTGAGGAATTCATTCAAAACCGCAACATAGTTTTTTTTCACTTTCAGTATGCAGAAGACATCACTCTCTTTCTGTTGGTGCCTATGCATGTTTGTCCATGAAGATCTTTTCACCGCCTTTTACTGTTATGGACATCTGGAATTAACTTATGTCCATCCGTTTACCCTGTCAATTGCTTGTCCATTAGTTTTTAAAGAGCTATAACAATATCTTCCGAGATAAAAACATCTTTGTAAAGGCCAAAGATCAAACAGGAATTTCATCTTGCCCTTAACCTTTTAACTATGAGACGCAGAGACTTCATATTTATTTGAACTATATCCTCTACTAATGAAGTTGGTGTGCAGAGTTGGGTCAAGGTTACACAGATAGAACTTAAACCTTGGCCACAGATTTTGAACTATGTGAGATATAGACTCCATGTTTGGCACACATCAATGAAGCCGATACACAGAGTGAGGTCAAAGTCGAAATAAGTACTCAGAGGTCAATGGTCAAATAGGAATTTAACCTGCTACATAAATCTTGAATTATGTGAGATAGAGATTTCATACTTCGCATGCATAATCCACTAAAGAAACTGATGTCCTGAGTCCAGATAGGAATTTGTGAAAATCAGCCACGCTGGATTTGGCGAACTCATCCTTTCTTCTTGTACGTTAAATTTGTGCTATGGATATTACGTTAAATTTTTGCTATCGATACTGAAGATAACAGAACTCAGAAAGTGTGGTCGAATGTGAAAGAGGAGTTTGTTTTTTCTTTGAACTTGGTATATCATTATCATTAGTCAGTGGTTTTTAGTATATCATTATCATTAGTCAGTGGTTTTCCCCTCACGTTTTCAATTTCATTTGGAATATGTAAAAACAAAATTCTTTTTCTGACTTTTTTTTTTTTATTCATTGTCTTGTTATCGTGAATTCGTCACAAAAGTCTCTTGTGTTTCGTCTTGCTTTTCTTATTCGCGCCCATAAGTTTTCTTGTAAATGAACGAGATATGGGAGAATTATTTGGGTGCCGCCTGTACTACTATATATGTGGTAATTATATATATATATATATATATATATATATATATATATATATATATATATATATATATGTGTGTGTGTGTGTGTGTGTGTGTGTGTGTGTGTGTGTGTGTGTGTGTGTTTGTTATTTGAGTTTTCTTGTAATAAAAGTTGATTTTTTCTATTTCTTTTTTATTTGGGTGGCTGGGCGCCCAGCTAAATAAGACTTGAGGTATTTTATCCCACGGCGTCTTACTAACTACTAAACTTTGGCTGAAGAAGCACGCGTGAGCAAATACTAGAGAAGTATTATTGTTAATCCATTTGTAGCTAATGTGTTTGGAGAGAGAGAGAGAGAGAGAGAGAGAGAGAGAGAGAGAGAGAGAGAGAGAGAGAGAGACTCCTTGTGCGAGTCTCGTACGATACAGACGCACTGCTGCGCGGCGGGAGAAAAATGTCCCCCCATTCATATTTCATAATTGAATAATGAATATGACGAGGAAACGTGAAACATAAATGGCTGGGAGCCATTGCAACAGGACTGTCCCTTCCAAAATGCATCGTCCCAACAGTAATGTTAAATCCTGTCGTGGAATATGCATATGCTTACTTCTGCAGCGGCTTGGCTCGCCGTCTGAAATATAGATGAGTCCCCCTTTTTCATATTTTCTCCACCTTGCGTAGAATACTCTGTTGATTTCGAGAATTTGTGCCTCGAGTTTTAATGCCACAAACGCTGGTCGCTTCCTTTTACTTTTTTATTATGCTTTATTGAGGAGGAAGAGGAGGAGGAGGAGGAGGAGGAGGAGGAGGAGGAGGAGGAGGAGGAGGAGGAGGAGGAGGAGGAGGAGGAGGAGAGCAGGACCTCATCTAGGAAGGAGAGGAGAGGGTGGCAAATAGCTAGCGAGGGGCCGGGTGCCTCCTAGATTTTGTTCCTACAGTACAAGAGTTTTTGTTATTATTTGTATTAAGTTTTCATTTGAACATGTTCAGCGTTACTATTCAGTTGAGATATGTATTGTAACTTTTTCATATTGTTAGCTATTTATGCAGCTACTAGCTGGAGCTGTAATAATTTTTTGGAATTAAGATTGCGCTGAGACAGAGCTTGTTAAAGCTGTATATTTTATATTATACAAATTGGTGTTCATGGACATATATGCATATATAGAAAGAAACGCGGCACTATGCATAATTATATATAATCTTATATACATACAGTATCTGAAGCGATGTGCTTACGCTGTTGTTTTCATTTGTTGTTTTAATGTATACAAATTACAGTAATTTTTAAATATATATAATTACCAGCGTATTTTAATGATGGAAAACAGGATCTTTATTAGTTTCTTTATTTAGATTAATTGAAGGACACGTTAAAAGCCCGACCAACTGAGTCTGGAGACTCCTCGTCCTCAATTCGAACGACTAATATAAACATGGATTGGATCTGAAAAATTAATTTGCCCGAAATGAGTCGCATCACTTGGTGAGCGTGACTTCCATGGGGCTTATGGAAGGCCGCTCCCGTCCTCGGCTGCACGCACAAGTCTGGAGCTGGGAGCGAGCTGCCCTTTTCAATTTCATACCACCGGATAGAGTTGGAAATTATATTGTCTTAGTATTAAAGAGTAATTGGAACCGAAATTGATTTTTTAATTGGTAATAATTGGAAACGGAATTGGAATCGATGTTTTGTCACTGCAGCCCGTGAAATATATCTGATGCATTTCATTCCAGCTCCATATGGAAATGTGGCTCTGACAATGCCATAAGTATTTGTAATTAACACATAGACGCTTCATTATAGGCCTGAATATATATTGCATGCATTATGCATCACCGCCAGAGTGTTTCAGCTTTTGTTATTTTCTTTTCTTTCATTTTTCAGTTGATGGGGATTTTCACCCGTGGGTGAACTTTTAAGATTTTTTTTTCTTTTCTTTTCTTGCTTCGAGAGACTCCTCTCGTTTTTTTAATAATCGTCATCACCATTATCTACTTCCAAAGGAATATTTACTGGAGGTGTTCAAGATCATGGCTTGTAGTTTTGTGCGCCGGGAGTATTTTCAGTAAATGTCAGATTATAGTTTTTGTCGGGAGCTTAAAATTGTTTATCCTTCTGTAACTTTCCAGTCTCAAATAAAATGATTCAATTGTATGAAGTTAGGCATTATTAAAAGAAAAACATTGTAAAACTGAAAAGTTGCCTTTTTGCTTTGTTTTTCGTCGAGTGTGAAGAAAATCCAATAATATATGATAACCCCAAGAATCCTAAAAGTGTAATTCGAAGTTTATTTTTTGGTAAATGTGTAGTAAATATAAGAAAATAGATATTGGCACTATGCTATTTCATCTTCATCTGTATTCACAGATTACAGATCATTTTTATGATTCCTGTTATTAAAAGCCCCATTTTTATTTGGAATTATCGTGATAAAGTCTCCAAAGCTAATTGCAACTTTTTTCCTATTTTCTAATATCTCTCTCTCTCTCTCTCTCTCTCTCTCTCTCTCTCTCTCTCTCTCTCTCTCTCTCTCTCTCTCTCTCTCTCTCTGTGCATGTGTGTGTGTGAATGTATGTATGCGTATATATGTGTTGGGACTGGCGCGATATCATTTGGTTTTATACTTGATCATATCTTTGACTTTCTTTTTATGAAATTTCGTTATTTTATTGTCATTTATTAATGCTTACTCTGTCGTTTGTCCTTTTTGTATTGTTGTGGGAATCGGAGAATTCTTAAGCCAGCTGCCAATTTTGCTTAATATCACAACAGCCGATTGTAAAATTCAGAGGACGTAGAACAGTTCCGGCAAACGATTTTGTGACCCCTGAAATTTGGTTTCATATGAACAAGGTACGCATACTGTCATGATTCCATGCCAAGGGTGGGTCTTTGTGTATCAGGTCACGATTTCCAGTTGATAGTCTGGTATAGTGGATTTTTTCGCGGTAATATTTTATGTACTTGCGGATTTAAAAATACTGTAATATCCACACTTTTCCGTGATGTAATTTCATGCCTTTTTTTGCACAGATGACCTTGGTAGTTGGAACACCATTTTTCATGTCAGAATAAGAAGAGGTTATTTTTGCGGTTATGTTGATGATGGAGATTAGGAACGAATTAAAAATTCCATTTGTCACTTGACTGGTACTATCTATATCGTTACGAGAGGGTTTTCGTTTAATTTTAACTAACCTTGAAGTATGTTACACCGAATTTTGTGTCTGTGAATACTAGCCGTCTAATGTGTGTGCGTTTTTTTTTTTTTTTTTTTTTTTACATATGAAATGGCATATGAAACACGAATAAGTGTTCTGGATACAGTGTCTTGAAAATCTCCAAAAATTTGAAATGCTGACATGACAGCATGCCTAACTTTTACTCAAGGATCCAATCTGTAGGCACGCAGGACCCATTTGAGTCCTTACCTCGTCTCTACAAACAAGTGGGCATATGTGGTTTTTAGGATCTGTGGGCACCGTTGTTAGTGTGCTATCGGTCATCATCGTAAAGTCATTCCGTTCCAGTTGTTTTTTTGAAAGATCGTTGTTGCTGAAACTCTCCATCAATAAGATGAAGAAAACCTTAATATTATTTTAGCTCTGCATCACTTATGTTCATTAGTTCTTTATTGTAGGGGTCGGTAGAGCTCTCGGCTAGCACGCTGTTGGCCCAGCGTTCGACTCTCCGACCGGCCAATGATTCCACAGTAAGCTGTAGGTCCCGTTGCTGGGTAACCAGTTGGTTCTTAGCCACGTAAAATAAATCTAATCCTTCGGGGCAGCCCTAGGAGAGCTGTTAATCAGCTCAGTGGTCTGGTTAAACTAAGATATACTTAACTTATGTTTAGCCATCTTGACATAATGGTCCGGCTACGAGGCTCTGCTATATCAAGCAGAACAAAATTTTCATCTTCAAACCCCTCGCTAGTTTTTAGCTTAGAATTAACCGGTGTTAGAGTGATGTGATCGAGTTGATGCTGTTTATTTTTGTCCGTGTATTTGGCTTTACGTAGCATTCTTTTATGTTAATGCTATTAATAAACTTTCTTTGAAGCAGTAACAGCTAATGAATTTTAAAAGAATTCTGAAAGTAAATGTATTTTCTATGATTACATACACAAGCATTATTATGTATATTAATATATGTACATATATATATATATGTATATATATATATATATATATATATATAATATATATATATATATATATATATATATATATATATATATATATATATATATATATATATATATATATATATATATATATAATACAATGAGAGAGAGAGAGAGAATGGCATTTCACACGCCCAAACACAACAGAACAGTGCAGAGGATAAGGGAGTTTTAAGACTGCTAATGAAGGCAGAACTTTTATCGTTCTCATTCGAGCCTTATTAATATAATTGGCTTGTGATAACCTACTTGTTTTAGCAATGACAGGATAATTACCCTCTGAAGCCTTGTAAAATCGGGCGAATCCCGAAGCGTAACAAGAACTCTTCTACCCTTTTTCTGGTTTGTTTATTTTCTTTTTCTTTTTGCCTCTCTCTATCACTCATTACATTTGACTTTTAAGAGCGCCGACATTGATATATAGAGCCATAATGACAGGGAATTTTCGTGAGTCGGCGAAGTGGTTCCGCTACAGCGCTAAAGGTTTTTGCTTGGTTTACCGGATGCGCTATGTATTGCTTATTGTTTTGTAGAATTCGATGCACGCTCAATTGCTTATCCTCTTTTTCCAATTTCGTGTAGATTATTGTGGTATCTTTTTTGTAACTTTTTTTTCCTCAGCCTCATCATGTAAACGTTCATATTTGCGTGACACGTAAGGTCTGTATATACCTTTTTTTCTGGAAGACATATGTGCACGCTAATAGAGTATTAGTAGTAGTATTTTTAAACTTCACCCGATGAACTTAAAAAGCATACCTGCCTATACTAAATGCACTGTACACTAAAATCGCCTTGTACCTTGTAATCTCAGGTAGTATTTGAAATAAGCGAAGAAAATACAATTAGCAAACTGTCAAACTCCGTTCCGAGTTTTTAATGCAAAGATAGGAGAAAGGTGCTTTGTGGGAGCACTTACCATTGTTATTGTCGTTCATCATGTTTAGTGGTACAGATTCATTACCATATACAAATTGCACATGAAATAGGTTAATTTGTTCTTGGAATTGATGAATATATAAGGTAAGGTATGTCACAGCCTACTAGTGAGTGTGGAGTTTTTCCCAGCTTGTGAATAGATTGATATAACATATCTTTATGCGATTATGGTGCCGTAAGTTGTATTCAACGAAAATTAATATCAAGTTCGGCCACCAGGTAAAAATGAGTTGTTGGAACAAGTCAGTGTTTGCAGGCTTTATGCAATTAACGTGATGAGTTGAGAATAATTGATAATTACATGGTTTTACATGGTT
>NC_089747.1:21435000-21452500 GCF_040412425.1 Macrobrachium rosenbergii
ATAAGTGTTTATTGTCTATATTGCACATTCAGGTTTTTTTTTTTTTTTTGCATATTTTTTATAGGTTTATATTTTTGTAAGTCTATATGAAAGACAGTACGTACTTTTATATTTCTTATAGCTGAACCAGCTTTTAATGAGATTTATGGGTTCAAATGATTGTTTGTTGAACTTCTTTTTACTATCGCAATGTATCCCCTATACTTTGTGTACTTCTTACCATTAAATTTCCCACGTCAATGTCCGGTGGAGGACGAAACAGTTGTGGTAAACTGAACTTATCGTTTCCTCTGCGGACCTTCCTTCATGTGGATTGATTTTACATAATTATATATTTTGTCCATGTGTTTGTGTGTGTATAAGACACTCCAGCTCTTAGGTTTGACACTTTTTGTAACTGCATTGCGAGCGCAGTGTTTCTTTTAATGCTCCGTTAAATTATTGCAATTATTCAGAGAAAAAGAAGGTGAAGTAGTGTATTTCTTATTCTCTTAAGATTCACGTGTGTGTGCGTATGTGCGTCTGTGTCTTGAGATCTCTTTCCGAAGAGCCATTGTGGTTGGTTGGTACTGCGCCAATTTGTACGTGTTCAGGTACATGTGTAATTTGTATAAAATAACCTATAATAACTACCTGCTCTACATAATTTATAACTTCCTAAGTTACATGTAACTGCAAACCAGCATACTAATGAGAAGCATATTTCCTGTTTTGTGTATTGTTATATTTATCTGTGCGGTTAACCGGTTATCGTTATGGGAGTTCGTTATGATCACTGGCAAGCCAGTCAGGCAAACCCTCGTCCTAAGGAGCGAGAGCCTCCTTCTTGTCCCCAAGTCCGGGGGGTAAAAAAAGGAACACATCAATACTTGTGAAGATCTTCATTATCCCTGTAGTATACTGTAATAGTGTATGAAGTACGCAGGTAATTATCAACTAAATGATTTAGATGCCTGGTATTATCACTTTTGATTTTCATTTGCATTTTAGCAATTAGATTGCTATGGATCTTCCGATCTGATAAATGAATGGATTCCAGCTGAACTGTCCTGCAATCATCTGCCTTTATAAAAAGAATGATTAGAAGTTTATCTACAGATTAGAATCCGATTTCGACAAATATCACTGAGTCAAGATTAAAACCCAGTGCAACCAAGAACAGTAACAATGACAGGCGCGCCAAGCATTCCACGTATGAGTTGGGTCAAAATGCTCTTTCAGAAATCTCAAACCGGAGAACAGATAGCAAATCGTCCGTAGAACCCTTATTCTTACAGCAGCAACAACCGCATCCGGTAAAAATTATTGTGGTTAGGCGATCGCCCTAAGTAAGAGAGAGAGAGAGAGAGAGAGAGAGAGAGAGAGAGAGAGAGAGATAGTTACTAGGCCCATGCCATTTGCATAATTCTCAGTTGAGGAGAAATTATGAAAATTCTTACAAGTTTTACGATACTGTGTCCGCCGTAATTATAGACCTGTTTTAAGTGATACTTGAGTTTGGACTTGGCCGATGATTTACGACAAGTGAGTCAATGTTGCAGGTAATGTATTCACCCTCCACGCACCCCTTCCAACCATATATCCCCCTCCCTCTTCCCACCCCTTCCCCTTTTCCCTCCACCTCCTGTTTTTCCTTGTATCCTCCACCCCTACCCCTTTTATTAAACTTTGTAGGGGGTTGGCTATTGGCAGCGCCGAGACGGAACTATTCCGGCTTTAAAGTAAGGCTTACAGCTTAGCTCGCCGAGTCAGGTATTTTTATTTTTAAAAATGCAGAGATACGACGCGAAATCATGTAATTGAAGAGTTTGCGTCTGCTTAATTTGCTTACTTTTTGTCAAGTGAATGAGTTTTCTGTCAGACAAATTACTCTGTGTCAGTTTTGATTACACTGATTTTTCATTTATTTGCATAATTTTAAATCAACCACCACCGGTCTCCTTTCCCCCCCCCCTCCCCCACCCTCCGTCGCCTGGTCAGCCATTATGGAGTAATAAAATGGGGGTCTTTATAGAGAATGGTATACCATTGACATTGATTAACGTAGCAATAACAGTGTTTACAGTGATTATTATCGTGATGGCAAGGTGAAAAATGATGATGGGTTATTGCACTTTGTTTACTTGGCTTTTTTTATGATAATGAACCGAATTTCATAAATAGGTAAGAATGAACACTTGCTTGTAGGTTAAGTTGGACGATTGGTCAACAAACCACAAGGGGCGGTATAAAAAGGAAAAAACAGCTGTAAGCAAAGCTGGTAAAACGACACATGCAGATGCATTCGAAGCAGCTGTCGATAGACATCAAGAGACACTGCGTCAATTTTGGTCAATTAAGGAAATGGTTTATGGAAATCCGATGAGATACTTTCTTCACCAGCAAATATAAAAGAAACAAGTCACAAAATTGGATGGGACCAGATAGATTAAAGTGCTGTCTAAGAGAAATTTGGTGCAACTGTCTTGCTTATGACATGAGGCACGATATCCCCAGCATCATGTAACAGATTATTTTTTTTTTTTGTATGAGGAGCGTTGGTTAGGAAAGGAAAGAATAATAACTTTCTGGAAGTTTTACGTCACATCTGATTGGAAAAAAAATATTTTTGAAACCCAAAAGCCTTTGGTGCTCATGAATAAAAGATGTATCAGTTACATTGCAACAACAATAACTTCCCTCATTACTACTACTACTACTACTACTAGTACTACTACTCCTACTCCTACTACTACTCATTGTAATATTAATCATTTGGTCACAGCCAATTTTGTGGCGTATGCTAATAAAGCAGTACTTGGGAAATGATACTGTACCATTATTTTCGTGAGAGAATAAAAACATATTTTTTATATTCTGGAAAACAATCGCTTACTTTAGGATTTATTTTCAGATTTTTAACGGGATTTTATAACACACAAACACATTAATATATATATATATATATATATATATATATATATATATATATTTATATTTGTATATATGTATGTATTCATATATATATATATATATATATATATATATATGTGTGTGTGTGTGTGTGTGTGTGTGTGTGTGTGTGTCTGTCAGTGTGTTAGCGCACGCATGAAGGAGAGTGCAAGTTCGAACTTCCGGAGATGCTTTATATGCTGAATACAGTAGCATACAGTGAAATAGCATTCTCGCCTGCTAAGATAGCTGACCCAGGTAGAGAACTTCGGAGCAGGAACAGCGGATGGCAAGCTTCGATGTGCCTTTGTTGATCTAATGAGTGAATTGCGTACCTGGCAGTTATAGGACTGTGGTTGTCGCAACCAGGGTTGAAAAGGGCATGGGCATAATAACTTCATCGTAAAGAACTGTTAGGAACCGGAAGTGTAACTTAGAGTAGGGCCACCTACTCTAGGGGAACAACGTGAACGTCGTGTGGTGAAAAAATTCATTATATATATATATATATATATATATATATATATATATATATATATATATATATATATATATATATATATATATATATATATTTATTATATACACACACTTATATATATACATATGTACAGTATATATATTGTATATGTTTACGCAAAGATTCAGTCAGTATTGATTTTGCTTTTATTTCATTATTTAAGAAACGTAATGTTATTTCGAAGAGCCCTCAAAACATGTTTATTTGCTTTTACTTTTTCAGAATAGACAGAGTGATGCCCTCAGTGTGTCGTCTTCGCTACTTTATGTGCCCCAAACAGAAGAGAGGGAGTCGCAGTGAAATATGATCAGTTCTCCATCTCTTTTTCGATGAAGTTGGCTAACTTCGTTATTTGATTTATGACTTTAATTTGTTGAAGTCAGAACGCATTTTTATTCGAACTCTTGCTGGAATGTATTGATTATGCTTCCCCGTATGTTAATCCTCATAACAACGTCTCGCCACGGAATTGTATGTTATTTGGTTGTAGTGTTTCTTGCCATCTTTCATGAAGCGAATTTTCTTCGACCTGGCTCAGAAAAGAATTCAGTCAACATAATTCCTTCAGACATTCATCGATTAACAAGGCCTGCTGTTTTAGGTATTTTCCAGTAAACTTTTCATAAAATATTAATTTTTTATTCGCATTACTGTGCGTGAGGTACCTTGTGAAGAATTATAAAGTTTCAACTGAAATATTCGTGATCATTTAGTATTTACAGCAATATGTAGATATGAATCATTCTAGCCTGCACGTTCCTTGTAAAATATAGTTGCTGAATCATTTGCAAATTCTTGTAAATTATTTAAGTTTTTGTGTCGTGTCTTGATGAGATATCCATGAAATGTTTTGTTTTTAATATTCTTTAGTCCTTGATGAATTATCAGATGAAATAATGAAATGCGAGGCTTGATAGAATACCAGTTGCAATGGTAAGTTTTCAGTGCGCTTCGATTATAAATGATTAAAGATTTATTGTTAAGCACACTGAATAAACATTAGTTATTTGATTCTTGGTAAAACCCAGATAAAGTATTTTTTATTATGTCCAAATGAAATGTCAGTTCAGATATCAAATTTTAAACAAATCCTGATATAAATTGATGAAATAGCAAATGGTAAATACATCTTGAAAAGTTTGATCCCAAGCATTCACGAGCTACGGTAAATTAGTTACAACGTTCAATGTTATATTTGACTTAATTAATTATAACTTGAAAATTTTAGAATATTTAGTTAAAAGCTTGTCGATAAAACATCTGTTGAAACTCCAAGAATAATTAATGTTAAATGTCTAGATAAAATGGGCATTATAATATTTAGTTGATGTGATGACAGATGTCTCGATAAAATATCAGATGAACCTTTCGGTGTTGAATGTCAGGGGTCTGTAAAATGGTTAAAACTTATCAAATATATGTTCCAGGTGTCTTCATAAAGCATCAATGAACTATTATCATGTATAGCATTCATGAGTCCACAAACACACGGGGGTGGGGGGAGGGGGGGGCTGGTGGCTGGGCGTCCCAGTCCCGTTGGCAAGAATGCAAAGTGACACTCATCACGTCAAAGTAAATTTTGTGGGGACAATTTCCATCGCTTTTTATCCGGAAATAGAAATCCGCCGGACTCGAAATGTATATTATGCAGCAACTTCTTTTTCGATGAAATGAAGGTAATTTGGCAAATTACATAAAATACACCAAACTAACATTCGCCTGGTATATAATCAAGAGAGAATTTGCATTGAATTAATATAAATAACATTCTGTTGTAAATTATCATAAGCAGCTGGTCTGCATTAAATTTCTCTATTACTGTTGATGCTAATTACAAAATAATGTTCTATGTAATAACCTGTGGGTTGGCCTGAACATCTACATACTTGCATGAGTAATTGTTTGAATCTAATCTACATAAATTATTTCTGAAATTTAATATTACGAATTTTGGTGTGCTACGTTTTATTTAATACGAATTCGTACCAACGTCCGCTAGTCACATACGCGGATTGCAGCAGTCTCATCACAGACACGCATGCTTCTGTCAGGTGACGTTATGACCAAGCACGCTGTTACAAACAATGCACTGTGGAAGGAAGTCCTTGCACTCCACGTCTACTCTTCCTCATCACCGTTTTCTTTGAACTGTGGTCCGTTTTCTTTACTTGGGTTTTAGTGCTTGCCAGCTTTAGTGAATAACGCACTGTTTTGCAGTGATTCTCTTATTATTTTATATATATATATATATATATATATATATATATGTTATTTTTATCTGGCAGGTTCTTATTATCACAGTTAGCCTATTTAAGGTGTAATATGTTTTGGCACACAATAATTGCTGACTTTAACACCCACTTTCTGATTTGTTCTTTATCTTGTTTATTTTTGATCCAGATGGTAAATACAAGCGTCTGTTAAAATACTCAATATTAGCTTGGTTACATTAGGAGTTGCCGCAGGTGTGGTTCCTTCCAATCCTAAGAAACTGCAGGTTTTATGGGTTGCTATTAGCGCCGTGGATATATGAAGTACAGCTTTTATGACCAAACCAAATCATGTTCGAGACCAGTGGAATGTGCCGCCTTAGGCTCCTCCTCCCCCCCCCCTTCCCTACCCTAGCAATAGTTCCCCAACCACAGACCAGCCATCGAAAAGATTGGTGGAGTTTGCAAATTTCAGAAGTAGCAGTTAGGTTTCAGAGGAATTAGTTTTGTATTTAAATGTGAAAAAATTTATTAATTTTTTTTCTTCAAATAAAAATGATGGTTGGGACTATGTGCATCATTTTGTTACAGTTGAAATGTTTGATTGGTGCACAAACTTTCGAAAGCTGTTACATTGCTGCTGTTTGCTGATGTGTATTAGAGACTCCGAGTCTCAGTTAAAGGTGAGGAATATATGCTCAAGTAAGGATTGAGTATCGGTAAGTATAAATATTGAAGACATGATATTTTCAAAAATGAAATGCCTTGATAATGCAGATACTTTGAAGAAGGTACTCACCTGTGGGGTAGATAAATACGTTGACGAAGAATATTAACCGTGCCATTAAAGAAGTACTGTGCTGAAAATATTACAGTAATATTACAGCTATCTCCCCTGCGATTAGAAATATAGATCAGAGATATTCCCTACTGATTAGAAGGTATACTTTAAGGAAGGATTTTGTGTTATTCGAAAAATATTGTTACCTGTATGATTATGAACACGAATTAACGAAATAGATTTCGATTAATGCATAATATAGGAAGGATATCACTTTTAGAAAAGAAATATAACACGAGGAAAGAAAAAAAGTCCAAATTTAGCGAACGGAAAAGGCTCGCAACGGCAAAAGACAGTCGAATGAATAAAGGAGTTCTACGAGAATTAAAGTACAGAAGATTTTACCAATCGTTTCCGGACGTTGACATTCTTATTGCCCAGTTTCAGTGTTACAGCGGGGAAGGAAACTAATACAAATAATGCTGTGACTGATTCTAGTATCTTAACTTATTGCTACTCCCTGATCTTCCGTAAACACGGGCACTACTTGGAGATGTAACCATAAACATGTCACTAATGAGTGATACGTTGCTAAAGAAACGATATCTGTGACGTTAGATACAAGATATCTTGACTGAGGACGAGAACAAAAGGAATGTGAGGAGTAGAATGAGAAAAGAGAACAAAAGGAATGTGAGGAGTAGAATGAGAAGAGAGAGAGAGAAAGATATAAAACCCAAGAGAAGTGTCAGGGGATGATGGCAGGGATAAAGCTTAAGACGAGAGAGAGAAGTAGGAGGATTTCGTGGAAGAGGTTGTGTTGCGGTTCAATAAGGCAATAATGGCAACATCAACCCACGGTAGAAAGGGGGAAGGTGGAGAGGGACGAGATGAAACATATATATATATATATATATATATATATATATATATATATATATATATATATATATATATATATATATATATATATATATATATATATATATTACTTAATGCAAAATACCGAGTAATGGTGGTAAAAAAGAATAAGTTGAACTGTCGGAGAAAGAACGAGATGAAATAAGCGAACGCGGAAATGATAGGGAGACAGGAGGAGACGTGTAGCCGACAGGGGTCAAAAGCTGTAATAAAAAATATAACGGAGTTTTCTCTGTCTCCCTAAAATTATCCAGATACTGATTTATTATGTTAGAAGTGAGAGCGTCATTCTGAGCGGAAATATTGTTAGCAATAGTCGGACATATTTGGAAATGTCAGAAAGTTCCCCATTTTTTCTCCCTCTCCCTCTTCTGCTTAGCAACGATGTCATTCTTTTCTCTTCGCTTCCCTTAATTGTTCTTCCCCCTTCTGCTCTCCCACCTCCTCCTTCAGAAATCCCTCTCCTCTTCCAGCAGCCGTCCCAACCTTCCCATTGTCCCCCCCCTCACTCCCCTCCTCTCTCCTCCCCATCCCCTCTCGCTCGATTGACCTCATATCACCTGAAATGATTCGTAGGATTAGGCCATGATTGTCGTCTTCCTTTTATTGGCTTCTTCGCTCCGCGCGCGCCAATACCTCGTGAGCCTGCGCGCGCGCGCGTTCCCTGGAGCGTGCGTGGGCAAGTGATGAGACGATGCAACTTGTTGGCTTTCTTTTGTTGTTTGTTTTTTTATTTTGTAATAATCCGTTTTCGTTGCTAGATCGAACTTGGTGTCTTTCGACACGCTTCTCGTTCCTTTCACTTTTTGTCCCATTGAAATTGCGCCACTTAGAATAACTGCAGATACACTCACAAATATAAGAACTTGTGTGTGTGTGTTTTTTACACTCAGTATACTAAGAGGGCTTCAATTATGAGCATTGAATTTAATGGCTTTTTTAGATCTGTAAGCAAGATAAAGATATTCTTAAGATACTTCTGCGCATTTTGTAACTGTGAATTAAGAAATCATTTAGCCGGTTAAAGAGAATATGTCCTTACTTTCATGCGCAAATATATTTGCGAAAAGGAATATAAATCATAATGATGCAAAATCTCGGTCCTAATGGCGGTTTGATATTTTAAGTTTCCTGAAGAATTTTAAATCTTGCTTTCCTTTCGATGGCTTGTTTTGGTAGGAATGACACTCGTCTGTGTCAGGTTTCATGTGAATTGGGGTTTTCAGTGGAAATCTAATAAATACCTGAAAATTGCCATGGTATTTTTGTTGATGGAGGATATCATGCTCTTAAGGTCAACTGACGTGAAAGAAAATCTTATTCCCGGTTTACTGTGCCGAATCTGCAAAGAAGTTATATGAAACGTCATCCCTTCCATTTGTTATTGTTATTATTGCTAATTTACATCTATTTAACTTCTCCGAAGGATTTCCAGTGTTTGGCAAAGTACTCCTCACGTCTCAAGCCGGCACCCTGTGAGAGGACCTTTTCCTGGGCCACGAGAGTCACCCACCAACCGTACCGACCAAAAAGAATTTCGGACACACTCACACACATGTATATATATATATATATATATATATATATATATATATATATATATATATATATATATATATATATATATATATATATATATATATATAATTATATATATACATTCTGTACATACATACATACATACATAAAACGTTAGCTGTGTGCTCGACTAGTTAGAATATGCTCAAACCAGCAGTTCTTGCTTCAACTTTTCACCGAAGAAGACTTGTTGCCATCAATACTTCTTCGTGAGGTTAACTGTTTATTACCATTCTGCAGCACAGAAGAGCTAAATTAGACGTTGTTAATATTACTATTATTATTATTAATATTATTATTATTATGTGACTAAAAAGTACGACCTTTGCTTCTTGTATTCCAGCTACTTCTAGTAACTGGGAAAAAGAGATCTGCGGAAGTTCAAAATTGAGGGGCATAAGAGAGGGTGGGATTTATAGTAGTTTACCCGTCTATTCACAGTTTCCTCACCGTTGAGTTGTGCCTGTACCCACAGTGGAACGGCATACTGTCCAACTAGCTCACGCAAGTCTTTGATCGAGGAGATATAAGTTATTCTCAGGTTTATGGCAGTTGCCTTCATTTCAGGAGAGCAGCGAAAGGAAAGCCGCGAAGTTTTGAGAACAGAATTTTTACCGAGTTGAGTAAGTGTACTGAAAACGGAGACACTGCCTTACGAGATAATTCATTGACTGTCAAGTTTTGTAGAATGTAAATGTTATGAATTATGAGTTAGATTTTTCATTATTGTACATAGGTAGCTAGCTGCTCAGAATATAATTTATGTAAGTTCTATGCAGCCGAAGTCGTTAATTTGTTATCTGATGTTTTCGCTGCCTCATGTAATACTGTTTTACTACTGTTTTGTCCCGTAGGGGGGTTAGTGTCGCCAGTGCACCACTTGCGGTGCGCTGTAGACATTGCTTAAGGATCTTTGCAGCTTCCCTTGGTCCCCTAGTTGCAACCCCTTTCATCCCTTTTACTGGTATTTCCTTTCATATTCTCTTCCATCTAACTCTCCACCCTCTCCTAACAATTTTTTTAAAATGCAACTGCTAGGTTTTCCTTCTGTTACACCTTTCAAACCTTTTTACTGTCAATTTCCGTTTCAGCGCTGAATGACCCAACAGATCCCAGCGCTTGGCCTTTGGCCTAAATTCTAAATTCTGTTCTATTACTTGTTTTGTAAAGAATTCTTTATTGTGAAAGTTTTATGCAAGATATTGTGATTGCATTATGCGTCAGTTGTATGGGTACGGATTCAACTTCTTTTTTTTTTTACCTTTCTCTCATAGAAACTCCATATATTCCAGTAGAGTGACTTCCAATTGGTACTTCATCTTTATAGCTTCCTCGGTGTTTGAGGAAATATAATTCAGGTGATTCGAAACTTGAACCTCTAGGCATGACTTGCCAAGCGATTAACATGGAAGCGTTATTGGCAATTATTACAGGAAAGGCAAAGCTTTTAACCAACGTAATTGTTTTGCGTAAGAAGGGCCGGGATAGTCACACTAAATCGTGCTGTAAAACTACAATAATTGTAGCAGTGTGATTTTCAGTTTTAAAATATTCCAGATATTATTAAGGGTAAATTCCTGCTTCTGTCAAGTTAGAGTTCTGAGTTGTCTTAACGCTTGTGTAGGCTTAAAACTCTCTCTCTCTCTCTCTCTCTCTCTCTCTCTCTCTCTCTCTCTCTCTCTCTCTCTCTCTCTCTCATATAACCATCTTGAAACTAGTTTCTTTCTACATTATTAAGTGATTTTAGATGTAAATAAAAGGTTTTTTAGAAACTTCAGAAATAATTATAGATGCCCTCTGTTCTTTTTCATCTCTGTTTTTGTGTTCTTTGCGTTTTCTTGTATGCTTTCCTCTCCAGATACGTTACTAGAACAAGTCAAATTATTATTATTGTTTCTCACACGCATGGGTAATGTTGGTATTTATGACAATATTTAGGGAAAGAAATTCCAAACACCACCTATGCCTCTAAATCTTTCCAGCTACTTCTGCAGGAAAAATATGATCTAGTATAAACAACCAAATGTATTTCTCTCCATTTTTAGTTGTCTGTAAAAGAAAACTATTGTGATGGCTTTGTCTGTCCGTCGGCACTTCCTTCTGTCCGTCCTCAGATCTTAAAAACTACTGAGGCTAGAAGGTTGCAAATTGGTATGTTGATCATCCACCCTCCAATCATCAACCATACCAAATTGCAGCCCTGTAGCCTCCTCAGTAGTTTTTATTTTATTTAAGGTTAAAGTTAGCCATGGTCGTGCGTTTGGCACCGCTATAGGTGACAACACAGGCCACCACCGGGCGGAGGCTGAAAGTTTCATGGGCCGCGGCTGAGAGTTTCATACAGCATTATATGTTGTACAGAAAACTCGACTGCGCCGAAGAAACTTCTGCGAATTTTTAACTTGTTTTGATTGCTATGAGCTGAGTTTTAGGTTAACGACATTATTCAGTGTGCTCATCTTCAATAGGCTAGAGAAGGAAATGAATGAATTGTACTGATCAGATGTTTGTGTTAAGGCATTGTGCAGCTGTGTACGTAACTTAAATATCCCCTTATGATAGCTTTTGATAATCACGAGAGGAGATTTTACAGTGTCCATTTACCAACATAATGGAAGGTCGTACGTTAAATATGTAAAGATAATGAAATTATACATGAAACTTAGCTGGTGCTTAGTTAATGTTGATGGAGTCATGCCAAAGAATTTGCAGTGGATGGTGGGGTGCTGCAGGGAATTTCTTTGTCACCTTTGCTGTTTGCCCTTCCCATAGAGTTTGTAATGAATATTGTGGGTGGACATGGAAGAGATGGTTCAGATTGAAGTAACGGTAGAGCTTGACAAACTTGGAATATGCAGATGATGCTGTCTCACGCGCTGCAAGATTTGTAAAGCTTGCTATGAGATTTACGATAAATCTAAGGGAAACAGAAGGACTAACAACAGAGCATACATGAAGGGATGAAATAACACAAGGTGGAGAAAAGATTATTGAGTTTCAGTCTTTCAAATATTTCTGAACAAAGATATCCCAGACGAATTCTCTTGAGTTTGAATTTAGTTAAAGACTACAAAAATGCCAAAATGAAGCTCTGGACTGAATGATTTAAGATTTGCCAGTCAAATAGACTGCAATTGAATACGAAAGTATGATTATTATGTAAGTCTAGCACGATCAGTATTGCTACACGAGTATGAATCCTCGTAGCTAAAAGACTTGGTTTGTTGTTTAAGGGCTGCCGTAGAGCAAGAGCCCTTGCCAACACAGGGCTTGCTTAACCTAAAGCAACAACACTGGTCGCTTTGAGATTAAAGCTTAAAGTAGAATATGGAATGTAGTGTAAAATAAAGGACAAAGGCCAAGTACTGGGACCTAAAAGATCATTCAGTGCTGATAGGGGAATTGAGATTAAAAAGGTTTTAAAGGTGTAACAGGCGGAAAGCCTATAGTTGCAGTATGAAACAATTGTTAGGAGCGGGTGGAAAGTAAGATGGAAGAATAAGAATATGAATGGATGAATGGAGGTACAGTAAAAAGAATGAAACGCGTGCAGCTATGGGCCGAGAGGACGCTGCAAAGAACCCCAAGTAATGCCTGCATTGCACTGCATGAGGTGCACTGACAACACTGCTCCCCTACAGGGTAAAGTAGAATTAGAGGAGTCAGGTAGCAGGGTAAATACCATAAGGAAATTACGAAAGTTCCAAACGCAGAGAAGAGTTGGAAGACCCAGACCTACTGTATGAGTGGGAGGCTGGAAACAAGTGGAGATCTGTGGTAGTGAAAGTACAGGAAAAATTTGAGTGACGGAATTCCACTGAAGTTCATTAGCGTCTCATGGATTTTGAGGCGATGATGATGTGTTTATATACCTATTCATTACTCTTCCAACTGTCCAGCTTATGATTGTTATTTAGAAATGACAGTTCTGTCGCAACCTGATATTTTACCAAGTAAGCATTCATAAAGAATTTCAGAGTATAGTTAACAGTTCTAAAGCTCTAGCTAGTAATGTTTTTGCCCTCGAAGGTATTTATGAAATCTCCTCTGGTAATGACTTCATCTGCTCATGTTTTATGTTATTATTACATTGACGGAGCACGGGAAAATTCTTTTATTATTATTTTTAATCTGCAAAATAATTTCCCGTGAGAAATTGTGTCCTGTCAGTACAATAAAAGATCATCTGTGTATATTTTTAAGCAATCATTATAAACTATGAAAAGTAAATTTACATTATCACCTAATTCGTGAAATGGGAAGGGCTGGGAAGGTAGAAAAGGGGACTGTCTAATATTTACCCAATATGAGTTTCACCTTCCCTGAAATTCATGGTTGAAAATATCTTACTCCCCCCATCCCCTAAACCCCCTTTCTCCCTCTTCCCGCATTCGACCCCCTCCCCCGGACCCTTCATCATTAACCGAATTTTCCCCTGCCCGGTGAGTGGTTCATTGCGGATCGAGAGTCAATGAAGATCTCTCAATTTTTATTGGTCTTTCTGCTTGGCCACCCTTCGCTCGCACGCGTCACCGCTTTACCCTATGGATGGGAAACATTGGAGAGTTTGGAGGGAGGAGGAAATCTTTGCTTTCCGTTTTTTATTACATTTTTTTGAGGGAAGGTTTCCTCATTTTGTTCACTTTTTCTTTATATCCGGCACTAGGGTATTTATGGCTTTTGTGTTATTATTTCTTTTACTTTTGAACTCGTATGCATGTTTATGTGTATGTAATTACTTGCAGTAACTGCTTTTTCCTTAATTGTATCCCTCTTATCTGGTTACTTGGTTTCAGAACATCTGCAAGGGTTGATATCTTTTGTTTAAATACGGTTGTGCTATGTAATGTCTGTTAGTCCCTCTTGCAATGCTCTTTTCAGATGTTTTTCGTATGAAGTATGTATTGACTTGTTAAATCCAGCATATGAAATTTGTTATAACAGCGTTTACGTAAATGTCCTTTTATATATAAAAAAAAAAAACATTGCGGTTAGAGATAAAACAGCTCTCTCCAACTCAGTGACGCCATAACACCGGAATAGTAATTGAAGGCTAACGCGTCATTTTCCGTTTTATAGGTAAAATGTAGCAAACGCTTATACGCACAGACCTCTGCAAACACCTCTGATAATCTTGTAGGTGGTTACGGCCTTCAGTGTCCCTTGTGTGGCACACTGTAGTCGGTACAAAAATTTCTTAGTAACGCCCATGGACCCAACTTCATTGCTTACTGCCTTTTACTTTTCATTCGTTCTTTATATAAAGACTTCAATTTGAACTTTCTTCCATTTTTACCAACTGAAAAACAGGTCTGTCGGGTGATTCTTTTGAGAGTCCAAGAATGATTAAGTATTATCGTTAAAATTCTGCTAGTACCGCGTAATAATGATAATAATGATAATAGTTGATACAGTTTTCAGAAACCAAAATGTAAATACATGACTACAGGCAAACCACATAAGAGAGGCAACGGCTGGAAGATAAACCTTTATGCTTTCAACTAAGTCGAGAATCGTTTGCCTCAGCACAAAAAAAAAATTACTTTAATTTTCCCCAGTAACAGCTTATGTATTTTAACTTGTCAAATATTTCATGAACTTTAAAAGTGTTTTATGACTTTTTCAAAATGTCTTAATCACCATAATTGGCTTGTGTTTACTCGTGTCGGCAGAGCTTGTTCTTGGTTCTTAAAGCAAAATTGCCCTGCCCCGAGCCTTGGCTTTTGTCGTATAAAATAAGTAAAAAACAAAAATTGCTAGGGATTTCTAGTATGAGAAACAGATGTCTTTAGTCGTATATAAAATAATAATAATGAAGTGCATGATTGCCTGGATAAGAATTAAAATTCATATGGTGTTCTTTTGTGAATATGGTTATAAGAAAATGTTTGGTTGTCTGAAAAAAAAAAAAAAAATATATATATATATATATATATATATATATATATATATATATATATATATATATATATATATATATATATATATATATATATATATATATATATATAATATATATATAAACTCTTCATGCACTGATGTTGACAAAGATTAATACCAATTGAAATCAAGAGATGGCGTTGTGATCGAAAATTCCATAAGACTTCTGAACCATCCTCAAGCTGCGTCTGGAGCATCCGGGTTTTAATTATAAAGCTTAAACGATACGAACCTGATCTATCAGTGCTGGTTGAGGCTGTGGCGGACCCACACAGCAGCATTTCCTCTCCCCGGAGCTCTCTGCATCTCACGAAGCTCGGTAATAAATTCGGGTATTGCTATTTTACAGGTCAAAATGATGTTGTTTGTATGCTCTGTGTGGATGCGCAGGTAGCCCCCTTTACAACACAGCCTCTGGGACCCACCGCATATATCCCGGCCACACGCACAAGATGTCTTTATTTTCTGGGTTTGGGAGTGTGTGTGGCCTTGGGACATCTCATGTTAGAGCTCACAGTAGAATTATTTGGGGATTTGCGATTTACGAATCCCTTTTCTGTTCGAATGCTCGTACCTAGCGACAGGTTTTTTTTTTTTTATTCAGTTTGTCATATTGGATTGGTTATCTATATTGTCGCCGTTCTTGTTATTGTTGTTGCCGCCTCTGGTTAAATATATAGCTTAAATATAACTGATAGTGTTTATGTAGGTGACAGAGAAATGAAGATGTAGAGAGAGAGAGAGAGAGAGAGAGAGAGAGAGAGAGAGAGCGTAATGTTGTGACAGGAAATGTTGACCTTAATAATCAATTTTGCAAGTAGAAAAGCCCTTCCATGATTCTAGTCAATTCTTCTGTGTATGGAAGATAGGACAGACCAATTCTAGCAAAAAAGTAAGACTTCCGCTAGGTTGCTAGGATATCAGGGGACCATAGCAATAAGAGATACTGGCATCAGAGATGTATTTGGTAAGTCAAGGATTGGGAAAGAAAGAAAGTTGTGTTATGTGGCTAAGATTCGAATAGACCATTGACAGTGAGAGGCGGAAATTAGTATCGAATTCTGTGATATGTTGGTGTTCTTAAGAGTAATGAGAAAGATTTCAAATTGTTTGTATGTTATGAAGGTGATCCTTACGATAAAAAGGAGAAATGATGATTTATGTTTTTGCTACATTTGAATCGGCTAGGAATGAGAAAAAAATATTATTGTGTTGGTATGTAGATGATTATAAAAAATGTTTACATAAAAGGTAACTGAATCTTCAGATTAAATGAATATTCATCTGATGGTTAGATGTGAGTGGACTTCAAAATAAGAGGAAATGGAGATAGGGTATGAAAGGTGGGTAAATGAATAGGTTTAAAGAAAAAGTAAGGAATGCAGAAGTTGTAGGTAGGATACGAGTGGACCTTTGGGACGAGAGATGAAGAATCTGTTTGGTATTTGAATGCGAATTGACCTTAGGTATAAGGAAGAACTAAAGGATTGAGTTTGATAGGCGGGTGGACGTTAAGAATAAGCATTGAAGACGAGGTTGAGAGATTGAGGAGTTAATGGCAGGATCGGTGGGTGGCGATCGACGGGCAAAGAAAAACGAGACATGAGATACCCTTGTTCCTTTGGGAATGGGAAAGTATTTCGGACTGATGACCTAAACGCTTGGCATTAGAGAAGGGCAGTTGGAGGATTAGAGTATCGAGAAATCCCCTCCTCCAGCGTTTTATGAGATATATGTTTTGTACTGAGATCCTTTGAAGAGGGTTTAAGATTTTTCAATGTTTACAGTGAGCAGCCAGGACTACTAACATGGATGAATATGAGCTTTTGCATGAAAAGCCTTGCCCATGGTACGCAAAAATGAATGGAGTCATGAACTTTGCGTTGGGACAGTCATTTTCAATATAACCTCACTAAATATTGTAAACCGATTTGTTTCAAGAATTGATACGAAACTGGTGATTATAGTGAACCAACAGTAATCAAAGGTTTGCTTTTGAGTATTGTATACTTCCCAAGGGGCTTGAATTTACAATGAGCCTCTCATGTGCTAGTCCAAAGTGGACGGACGACGAGAAAGACAGCAAGGGGAGAGGGGGAAACGGACTCGCCTTTGCAATCGCATTCATCAAGCATTCCTTCAGTAGCTGCAATTAGCAATCGGTCATTTCATAAGAGACCTGGGATTCAATTCATATTGCTCCCCCTTTCTTACTGTTTCTCTTTCTCTCTACACACAAATGTTGCCCTGACTCTCGCTCCCCCCCTCAGTGGAAAGGGACACGCTGCAGTGAACCCTATTATTTATTGACTTCTTCGCTTTTCGGTAAAACAGATGGAGAACCTATTCATAGAGTTTATTTGTGACTGTGACATATATAACCCTTCCCCCCCCCCACCTGCCTCCCCTAGGGGACTGCGCGTTTCATGCCCTTACGTCCCCACCAGAACCTCGCGCCCGTCTGTTCGCGCTCGACTGGACTTCGAGATTCACCATGGCAGTTCTCTGGGATAAACATATTCTTTACATCTTATTCATGTTGAGCATCGTTTCTTTTCTTCATTGTTTTATGTCTCCTCTCCCTTCTCCTTCCTGACCCCCCCTCCCTTCCACACCTCC
>NC_089747.1:21457500-21470000 GCF_040412425.1 Macrobrachium rosenbergii
ATTGGTGTGGGGGAGAGGTAAGCACAAAATACTGTTACTGTAAGTGGGTTAGATGTGTAGGCACTCAGGAGGGTGGATAAAAAAAAAAAAGGGAAAAATCGGATTGAGATGGCTACTAAGCTTTTTACGACGATTTCTCAAAAAAAGAAAAAAGATGATTTATCAATATAAGGGTATATTTTCTTCTTTTCTTGTCATTAATTGTATTGTGGAGATTATCTTCAAGAACATGGGTCAAGGCCTGTGTCTTCGTGAATTTATAATTCATCTTTATACTTGTTGTTATTTAAAATTTCTTCATGTTATTTGTAGGAGGGGTGTCAAATGGGTTCTTTATATATATATATATATATATATATATATATATATATATATATATATATATATATATATATATATATATATATGTACATATACATACATACATACATATATAGACATACATATATACACATACATATATATACATGTACATATATATGTATACACACACACAAACAAACACAAACATTAAGTTACAAATGTCGTTTAATATCTTATTCGCTCTACTTCGGGAATATCAGCGAAGGGGAATTATAATTGATAAATAGTTACCGACGTCGACTGGAAGTCGTTGATAAGTACTGTCGGGCGTTCGAGTCCTGCAGGTACCGAAGCATTTATCAACTATAATTCCTCTCCGGTGATATTCCCGAAGCGTAAAACGAACTGGATATTAAAACGACATTTATAGTTTGATGTTTGTACATATAAATGTTACGGTGATGTGATAAAAATTCATACATACACACACACACATATATATATATATATATATATATATATATATATATATATATATATATATATATATATATACACACACACACACAGTACATATATATATATATATATATATATATATATATATATATATATATATATATATATATATATATATATAGAGAGAGAGAGAGAGAGAGAGAGAGAGAGAGAGAGAGAGAGAGAGAGAGAGAGAGAGAGAATATTTTGTAAATGTTTGTCGGAACCATTTATTCGTGTGGGTTTTAGTCTAATTGATGCTGGCAGTAAACCAGTCTAGGTTAACATCCTGGCCACGTCTCAGTAGCCGTATCATGTCTTTTACCTGTGCCTAAGGTATTCAAGGTAAACTGTTAACGGAAGAAGAGTGAAAACTAGAGCACATTTTAAATTCTTTCTGATAACTCCACAGTCTCATCAATATCATCCTTCCCAGGAAAAGAGAGGAAAGTCTCAAGAGAAATATACCCCGCTCTGGGAAATTTTTTTTTACCATTCTGCTTTGCGATAGATTTAATAAGAAACAAATTGACAGGTAGAAGTCGCTTGACCGGGGTACCTGAGGACACATCTCGAGTGCATTGAGCAAATCTGTTTTTCATTTTTTTTTTTTCGGGCCATTCCACTGGCAAAGGTGATGCTTTGAAACTTGTTTAAAAGTTCGATGCGCTCTTTCTCTGACATGCAATGTTTACGTAGTGGCAATAGAAACGATATTAATAATAACGGTATTAATAGTTGTAATAATAATGATATGTATTGATGGTAACGTTGTTGATCGTTAAGATAATAATGTTACGTCAAGAACAGCAATAACAGTATTATTGATGATGATGAAAAAAATCTCTGTTCTACTCCTATTATTGCTACTTTACACGAGATACGAAGATTGATATTGATGTATGAAGTTATCAGCATTGCATCTGCTTCTGGTGAGTGGTGGTAGCACGAGTAACGGTCAGGATAATTGAAGTGAAAAGTTTCTTTTGTTTATATTTCGCGTACTTTGAATATTGCCTTTATTTAGAAGTACAGAATTCAAGTAGTAAAGTCTACATACTTTTAAAATCAGGCAGTCTAGAGCATCGTGCTAGTGAAACGTTTTACGTTCGAAGATTTTGCTTTTAGTTTTCTGTAAAAGAAAACTGTTGTGCCAGCTTTCTCTGTCCGTCCGCACTTTATTCTGTCCGCAATTTTTCTGTCCACCCTCAAATCTTAAAAACTACTGGGGCTAGAGGGCTGCAAATTGCAGCCCTCTAGCCTCAGTAGTTTTTATTTTATTTAAGGTTAAAGTTAGCCATAATCGCGCTTCTAGCAACGATGTAGGATAGACCACCATCGGACCGTGGTTAAAGTGTCACAGGCCGCGGCTCATGATACCGAGACTACCGAAAGATAGATCTATTTTCGGTGGCCTTGATTATACGCTGTAGCGGGTGTACAGAAAAGTCGATTGCGCCGAAGAAACTTCGGTGCATATTTTACCTGCTTTCAGCTGTACCCTTTTGTATATGTACAAATCTTGTTGATTCCTTATCCTTCCTTTGAGCTTGGATGCTCTTGAAAATTAGTTCTTCGGTGTAAACTTTTTTTTAGTGGCATTACGGATGCATTTTTTATCGTTTCATTTAACTTCAACCGTAAAAGTTGTTTCTTTTTAATATTTTCATTGTTAAAATGATAATGAAGTTTCTTTGTTAATGTACTACTTGAGGTTTTGTCGTAATGTTATATTGTACTTTGTTTAATTTTAGCTATCACAGGGTTAGGCATTTATATAATATTTTTTGTAATAAATTGTCAATGTATTTTTGTACTTCCTTAACCCAATATTACTGTGCATTGATTTTATGCATGAATCTGTGGGCACAGGGAACGGTCCTATATCACTGAGAGGTTCATGAGTATTTTGGTACTCGGTAGCAGGACCCACTAAGTAGCTATTGCCTCACTTTCATCGTCATTGATGTAAACATTTATATTTGCTTCATCAGTAGTATTTTTAACACTTTTTTTTTTATCTCATCTGTGATATTTGATTATTGAGATAAGGTCAAGTGTTTGTTATTATGCATAAGATCTTTAATACGCGGTGAGCTGAGTCACTTGAAGTCTCTTAGAATTATGTCCATTTTTTTATTAAGTAAAGAAGAAGCGAACCGTCGTGTTGCTGGGTAGCTGGCTCGAGTGGCTGAAACTTTCTACATCAGTAATAAATCATTAGGAAAGGATTTAATTTAATTTGATTGCGAATTCTTACTTAGCACAAAGATTCTGTAACAAAGTAACTAGGAGAGAATGAGAAACAAATTCAGAAGCACATACAATACATATATGTATGTATGTATACATATATATATATATGTGTGTATATGTATATATATAAATGCATGCATGTATACATATATATTTATGTGTGTGTGTGTGTTCGCGCGCGCGCATGGATTCTCGTGATGGCAACGAGAGTGAGAGAAAGATTAAGCCAGTTCTTCCGAGATTTTCAGTCAGGTATGTCTACATGTTTTCTTGAAAAGGGAGATATCAGTAAAAGTCAGACTGATGTTATTCCAGAGGGAACGGAGGACAAAGCGACCAGCGCAACCTTAAACTTGAATATTCGAGTGATTCATGCACTGCAAGCACACATAGACGACCAGGGATATATTTACGAGACAGGTTTATCGTCACCTAAGGTAGCAGGTCCGTTTAGTGAATATCTCTTTTTTTTCGGGTGTGTCGCGCTCGTCCTTGTTTCTCTCTCTCTCTCTCTCTCTCTCTCTCTCTCTCTCTCTCTCTAAAACTTTGGTTCTTAACGAAAAGCAGAGAGAAAATATAGTAGAAGAATCGAGTGCAGTTATAGGTATGGTTAAGCACGTAATTAGGCCTAGTTAAAAAATGGTATAGATGAAATTATTAGGTGTTAATGATGCTTTGCTTTACGTATCTTCGTTTTCCACAAATTTTACGAAGAATAACTGTAAGTGCATAAAATAATAATCCTCAGCATTTGCGAAATCCTAATACCATTGTCGAGTGGGATGGAAGTGACTTGGTACGTTTCTTGATAAATTCATTGTTCCTTTGTTAACATAAGCAAGAAATCATGTACTTGGTGGTTAGTCGAATGTAATGGGAAGCAGCTACGGTAAAAGAACGTGGAGCTAACAACATCATCCTAAAAGACTTGATGGGGAACCTGAAGGTTTACATCCCTCAAATGGAGAATAGCATATGTATATATATATATATATATATATATATATATATATATATATATATATATATATATATATATGTATATATATATATATATATATATATATATATATATATATATATATATATATATATATATATATATTGTTACATTCTGGGGCTGGCTGGAAGAATGGGATTGGTTTATTTTAATAAACTACCTTGAAAGCCAACACAAAGCACCCAGAATGTAAGCAGTAAAGGGAATGGATAAACTGACTTACCTTGATATCATATCTAAGTAAACAGAGAATTGGAGGTCGCCATGGTTAGGGGGGAAAATTAATCAGTTAGTTACTTTAAACTGAATTTATTTACAAATGACGCAATTAGGAAATTAAGATGAAAAAGCTAATGGAGCAGCAAGCAAGAACATACAATGTGCAATAAAATTAGAAAATGCGTAGCAAATTGCTGAATATAAAAGGCTATGGCCCTGAAATAGTTTAAGACGCAATTGACCATGAAGGTTGCTACTGGTTGAATGATTTTGTGGATAACGCCACTGGGGTATCAAGGGTGGAACTGTCCAGTGTCTAGGACTGCTAATCAGAAGACTCTAGCACTAGGCAGGATGGCAGTTAGACATCTATGCTAGGGTTTTGTTCTAGGCAGGGGCACAGACTGTCAGAGGGGCTGGATAACAGGTTCTGGAAGAGAACTGCAGGTTAGCATTCAAAACCAAATGAGTTTCTCTCACATGAACTTAAGTATGCACGATGGAGGAATTGATCAATTAAATTTAATTAGCACAGATAACACTATGGAGAGAGTAATTAATTTGATTTGAGCTTAGGGTGAATCATGGGCCAGCTTGGTTGTCAGGTCTGATTGAACAAAGAGGGCTCTGTTTAGGAGAATGAAAAGTTGGAAATTCGGAAAATGGAGAGAAATTCACGAAAAGAAAAAGAAAGCTGGCGTAGGACCGAGGGCTTCCAGACGTACCTAATTCCTTCTTTGCTAGAGTTCGTTGCAGTAGACGAAATACGGCCGCAGGAGTTCCGCCTTTAACGCCAACCCATAGAGACGAAAGGGCACCACTCGACACTGTGGCAGTTGGGTACGGAGTGTGTGGCACTCAGGTCATGGGGCATCGCGTCCGCTTTGTTGTGTGGCTTGGAGCATAGGACATCAGCGATCTGAAAGTAGTCACACAGCCAGCGAATGGTCGTAGGGAAAATAGGTCTTATAGTTAAGGACTTAAGAGTTAGGACAATAGACTACTTACATCCTGGATTCGCCCCTGTGGCCCTAACGGCTATCTGACCCCCAAAATCACCCGATGTTGGGTCTAAGAGGTCGCTATTGTTTCCCCCCGAAGTCAGTGATATTGGGGTTTTCCTACATAAGTTCAAAACCCTTTTCATGGCGTCTCCGCTAGCTACCCTTCAATTTGAATTTCTATCTAATAAAAGGACGAATGGAATATATATATATATATATATATATATATATATATATATATATATATAAATATATATATATATATATATATATATATATATATATATATATATATATATATATATATATATATATATATATATTATATATATATAAAATATATAAAATATATATATATATATATATATATATATATAATACATATGTATGTATATGTATACGTGTATAATACTATATATATATAAATTATGTATGTGTATGTATTATATACATGTATAATACTCATAGTAATAATCGGTCTTGCAGTTAGGATTTTAGGGTTAGAAGGTTACTCTCTTTGGAGCAATACTTGACTTTCATGTTGAAAATGAAGCTTGTGCATTGTTGGGTAGAGATTAGTTGTGAAAGTTTTATTTTCTGGAGTTTTGAGTTGTATAACTGAAATGACTTAGAGAAATGACCGCAGAAATTTGTGCAATTATTTATTAGAGGAGGTGTTGTGAAGGAAAACCTGTGGCAGCTGGAAAACTGCAGGTAATGAGATTAGGTGATAAAGCATGGCAGAAGTACTTGAAAATGTTAGCTGCAAGGAAAATTTTATCGTAGCCTTAACAGAAATATGGTTTTAGAAAATAAATGGAAAATAGGATGGATGTGGTGAGGAGGGGTAGGGGTAAGGTGGGACTGGGTGAGGAAGATGCAAGGAATAGAAATAGATGGAGAAAGTTGACTCGAGCGTCCGACCTTGCTAGGAGAAAGTTGACTCGAGCGTCCGACCTTGCTAGGAGAAAGTTGACTCGAGCATCCGACCTTGCTATACCGTGGGACTAATGAGGTCGAAAGAAGAAGAAGAATAAGTGTAAAATAGGTGAAGAAGATAAAATGCAGTGAAATATTTGAACTTACAGTCTATGAGAATCGGTGAGAAATGATTATGTATGTGAGAGGATTAGACAAGAATCTGAGAGGAATTGAAGGCAGCAGATGAACAGGGGAAGCAAAAGCCGGATGTCTTACATAAATTATTTTATCAGAGATGTTTCTTGGTGTGCAGAACCGGATGTTTTGTGTGCAAGGATTGGAAAAATTCCATACTAAAATTAAGTCTCGAAAAAGAGAAACGGCAATAGCAGAGCTCCAGTGACAGGATGTGATTAAAAGTAGAGAGAACAGAGGGACTGCAATCGGCGAGCTTTTGAGTTTTGTTTTTAAGGGTTATCATTCCATGAGGGAGTCGCACAAACTTTGATCAATAATACATAATCTTGGGAGAATTGCAAAGCATTCTTCTCTAGGACCATACAGTAATTTAGAACCTCTCGCATAACTGTTTCATATCAAACGCCTTAACCACACACCTTCCCCCCTGTGTAAACTTACACTGTTCTTCCTCTTTTATTCTTTCTGTCCCCGTGCTTCCTCTTTTATTCTTTCTGTCCTCGTGCTTCCTCTTTCATTCTTTCTGTCCTCGTGCTTCCTCTTTCATTCTTTCTGTCCTCGTGCTTCCTCTTTCATTCTTTCTGTCCTCGTGCTTCCTCTTTATTCTTTCTTTCCTCGTGCTTCCTCTTTCATTCTTTCTGTCCTCGTGCTTCCTCTTTCATTCTTTCTGTCCTTGTGCTTCCTCTTTTATTCTTTCTGTCCTCGTGCTTCCTCTTTTATTCTTTCTGTCCTCGTGCTTCCACTTTTATTCTTTCTGTCTTCGTGCTTCCTTTTTTATTCTTTCTGTCCTCGGGCTTATCTTCTCAATTAAAATCCCACCATACTCCATCCGGGATATACCAAGTAAATTTATGCCTTATATTACCCACTGTCCTCTGCTTATACAAATGAACAACTGTGCTTCCTGCTCTATCCTTTAGACGCTTTCTGTTAAACAAACACAGCTTCAATCTCAGGTTAATCACTCATTCACATTTTCACCACAGTGCCACAGCTTCTCGGTTGTAATCTGTGCAGCTTCAGGTGTCTTTCCACTTTTAGCCTCTTAAATATCCATCCTTTCGTCCTAGATAGGCCATTGCCACATGCGCTCGCATATTTACATTAATTCCTTCTAATTTTGAGTCATTTTAATAAATCCTTGAATTATAACAGCGACCCAGGACTGCATTCTCTTCAGACAGCATCTCCAGTTGCACCTGTTATTCTAAAATCCATTTACCCAATGACCTTTTTTTCTACGCACTTACAAACATATGGAACAACATATATATATATATATATATATATATATATTATATATATATATATATATATATATATATATATATATATATATATATGTAATCGCAGTTCATACTGTACATTGATATGTTTGGTACACTAATTGGAGAGGAAATCACATTTCGTTACATAATTTATACAAAAAAGACAGTAGGATTATTTGCTTCTGCCGTAGGATGAAAGGTTAAGTTGCAGTTTTCCTTCTTTCTCATTTTTAGGAAATTATCCTCAGAATCTCTCTGCCTCAGCCCATAATTCGTCGGAATGATGTGAAATCCGTCCCCGAGATAGTTCCCATAAAATTTTTATTATTCGAGTATTAAGTGTAAACTATCACAGACAGGAGTGATTAGGATGGCATTCTTCGGGAGTTTATAGTCGGCCGGACTTACAACGATTAAGGCGTCTGAATAGCTACGACTGTTTAGAGAGTCTATGATATACTGCCTAACATCGGTTTGGAAGCGACGGGGGGCCGCTCGTAAAACTTCTATAGGGTTTCAGATAGCGTTAGGTTAATGGTCGATTCCCTCTATAGGATTACAGTACTTATACGTACAAATTTCCCGGTTTCTCCTTCAAAACTCGCTACTTCTAGTGAAGTCTCTCTGTCTCTGTCGCTCTCTCTCTGCCCAGACGCGCTTTAGATCGGAATGATAAAAGGCAGGTATTGTACAGGTATCCGATGGACATGCGACCGGAGAAGAGGTTTCTGCCCTTTTATGTTTGCCTTATCGCTGAGTGTATGGAACTCCAGTGCTCACGAATAAGCCATAAATTAATGCCAGAATGCGTTTCGTGTTCAGTGACAATAAGAACAGTTACATCGAAGTTCAGATTTATATACGACCATGAACATTATTGGTCGCTGTGTGGCATCTAAGATGTCTTCAAGGATTATCATATTTTTGCCGCATTTCCCGCATTAGTTTCTTCAACATCAAGTGGATTTCGGTATAAAAAAAAAAAAAGAAACATCCGTGAGTGTTTTTTAAGCTGAGCTCCTGACGATAGATATTTCAACAACATTTAATTGCTAACTTGAGCGTTTTTCTGTTTTTACCAATGTGCATAATTCGAATAGATATACTAGTATATGTATGCAAGTTAAATGCATCTAGAATAATGTGAATGCGTTAACCATCCTAGGGAAAACGTACGACAGCAGTTAAAAAACATTGGCGAGCATTGTTTAGATCAATGCTGCGATAAGGGAAATATCAGATCATCTTATTAATGATTTTTTTTTCAACTAAGGTGAAGGGAGAAAGTTTAAACCTGCATGGATGGTGCACAACATTAAATGCCACCAAGGTAAGAGTGGCAAACTACTTAATTTTAAATGGGCATTATAAAAAATGATAACTATTTTTTGAGATTGAGTTTCTGTAAATGTCTTTTAAACATGGAAGATGATATTCTGTATAAGGTTGACCTTAATGATAGCCAATTTTCCCACGTACTGAGTTGAAGATATGCTTATAGATGATTGAGTGTGTGTGTGTGTGTGTGTGTGTGTGTGTGTGTGTGTGTGTGAGTGTGGTGTGCATGGTCGTGGGCGAGCGTTTGGGATAGGTGACTTTATGCGTAATAGTTTTTGAGCTTTTAGAGTTGTTTACGTATATCATATCGAAAAGACTATTTGTTTGTTTGTATGTGCGTGTGTACAAGGCAGTGTAGTGGCCTTTTCGAGTATGCATTTTCATGCTATTCCCTAGTATCCATATGCATTATTAGCTACAGTCTTGTGCAGCTTCGTAACACACTGTAGTCATGTTTTCTTCGTCGCTGTAATTCAGACATTAAAACTAAGCTGCTTGGTAATTAATGAAGAAACAATTTCTTCTGACAGCGGTGTGTAAATATGTTTCTGTTCAATATTATCCTTCCACAGGTTGCGACAGAATTGCTGGATTATTCCTTCGTGTATTATAAGTTTTTATTTTTTATTTTTTCCGTTGTTCCTTCCTTTTTAATTTCCTGTGTTTTTGCGTACATAGTAAATGCCGGAATTTCCATTCTATTGCATACTTTTCGTTTATTTTATGTCTAGAAAATATTCCTGTTATTCGTGTTTAAATTGACATTCAGAATGCACTTATTGTATGGTTTGATTGTATGTTTGGTTTAATTTTATATAATAGTCGATTAAAGTTTGTGCATACTTTTTTATTCTTGATTCTTTACAGTTACTGCCATTCTATTTGGTCTCAGATATCATATCCGGGTACTTTTCTTTTATGTGCAATATTTGATGCTTTAACAAATGGTACTATCTTTGAAATATTTTATACTAATTGCAGTTTTTTCCTGCAGACTTCCTGAATAACAGTGGTCTTAAAAAGAAAAATTCATTCATGTTAAAAAGCGTGTTTTTCTTCCTTGCCATGAAGTCAGATATTGTTTTTGCTTTTTTTTTTTTTTTGCAGATTACATTAGGAAAATCGAATTACATTACTGATACTAATTCACCTTATGATTGTTGCCCTGTTGCTCTTCATACATTCATAAGTAGAAAACTTTTGAACAATTTGGAAAGCTGTCATCGTTTCTTATTGAAGACAGTGCTTTAATTTTCTATCGAGTAGTCGGAGCATGATTATTATAATTATATAGATGAAATTATCTATTCGAAAATGGGACACTCACTTCTTTTATTTTCGAAGAAAAAAAAGCTTGGTTACTTTGGAAAAATCGTCCTTTTCTATTATATTGTCGCTCATATGAAAAAAATTATATACATGATGTGTGTATATATATATATATATATATATATATATATATATATATATATATATATATATATATATATATATATATATATATATATATTCATAAACCACATTAAATCGTCTGAACAGTATTATCTCTCTTTAAATCGTAGAATCGCATACATCACTTGCAAGTAAGCGTGTAATAGACAAGACTACGCCCTGCTAAAGAGTGTCCAGACACGATATTTTAAGCCGTGCTGGAGAATGGTTCTTGTAAATTATGTTCAGGGGCCGGTATTTATTACTCGATGTATACCTATAGTTGTATCTTTGAAAAAGTTTTGGGGGTAATTGTTTGGAAGCTAAATTCATATATCATAATCTTTTATAACTTATTGTATTCATAATGCAGCAATTTCCATGTGCCTAATCAAACTGCCACACTCGACCATGGACCAAGTGTTCAGCAGAATACAAAAGTCATATTCGTGTGTTCCTTATGAAGCTTATATCAGCCGTACCTTGACCATATCAAAAGGCTTGAATGGTTCTTGACAAGAGGTCGGGCAATTTCAACTTTATCAGGACTTGAGGACTATTCACCATGCAAAATACAAAAGGGTTATAATTGTTTATGGTCTCATCAGTGTCCTTGATTTTGGCGAAAGACGAGATCATTTTCAAAGTTCCACCGTCTTTTCCCTTTTCTGAAAATTAACGTGTATTTTTTATTCCAGGCTTGTATGTAACCCATCCAATCTACGATCACAGATAAAACGCCATTCATGAACTACTTATCGTTACCATCGGCATCAACCCTCTATACCCATCACTAGCGGCCCCCATCAACCTCGCAGCCATTATTGCTTCACCTCTTAACCTCAAACATCTTCGTCCATTCCGAATATTATCTCCCCCTCTCCCCTTTATCCCCAGCCCTCCTCTTCTCAAAACCCTCCCACAGAGCTCAAAACCTCCAAAACTACCGCCAAAGACTCGGGCAGGTGCAAGGCTAAAGGCATCCCCGGTAGCCCATTCAAGCCTAACAACCTTAGACAATGCATGGGAGCCTTATTTGTGTTGAATTGAGACATAAATCAAGTCATGGGGATCCTGAGATCTAACAAGGTGTATTGTCCGCCCCCAAAACCACCTTGTAGAGTCGTGATTTACAGGTTGATTCTTACTAGCCATTGACTTTTATGATTTTATTTGAAGCTTCTACCCTCTATGTGTTGGACGAGGGACGCAGGGGGGAGCATGGGTGGAGGGTATGTTGGTAGGGAGGGGAAGGGAAGGGAAGGGAAGGGAAAGGATTAAGAGATAGCTGGGAGTGTAGAAGAAGCGAAGTGATTTGAAGTAAAGGGATTTAGGGAAGACGTCATAGATATGAGAGAATCGGAAGACTGAGAGAAAACAGGGAATGGTGAGGAAATGGTGGGTGTGACGTAATAGTGCGATAACAAAAGCTGAGAAGTAAGTCAAGGCAAAGAAAAACGTGAAGGTGATTGATTTGATATTGTTGTCTGTTAAGATTAATGTCACTTTATACTTGCAGCAGTAAAATCCTATTCAGATATTGAATAAACTTTAACAGAAGAACAGAAAACATTCTTCTGAGAATGCCCAAACTAGTATTAAATTTTGAGGTTCACAAATATATTTGAAGGGTGTCCGTGAAGTTCTGTAGTATTTCAGCCGAGCAATGTTCGATTATAGTATTATGCAACCTTTGTTGCATAATGCTATAATCGAATATTGCTTTGTTGTTCAGACACTGTTCCGTAATTGAGCGTGCATCACATACTTTATTGACTGGATGAGTTTATGACCAAATAAGTTCTTCTGAAAAACAACGAGGAAAGGTGGGTCTTTCAGAAGGGCGAGGAATACGTAGCATCATAAACCTGTACTTAAAACAGACAGCATAACAAAAGGCCATAAAGAGAGACGCAAGTACTCGTCGCAACAGGGCCTTTTTGCAGATGACTGCATCAAGCAACATCACAGCTTTTTCTTATGAATGTGTTCAAGTAAAAGCTCGTTCCGGTGTTCTTCCAAGATGGACGTCAACTCCTACTTCTTATCACTTGAAGTATACGT